>NW_027106674.1:983510-1035833 GCF_000696795.3 Halyomorpha halys
TTACATTTTTTTTTTTAATTTCTCTTTAATTCTAATGTGTTTCTCAACATTTAGAATTAAGGAGAAACATCTAATTATCAGTTGAAGCGGTAGCTGGAATAAGGTCGTTCTTGGTCAAAAGCCCTTTTACCAGATATTAGATTTTTAGAATTCTCTATATCCATTTTAGTACTTACGTAAGTTATAGCATTTATACAAAGCACTCACTGACCTTATGTGTCAGAAAAACATTTTAAAAGGTGTGAAACAGAAATTGTTCGTTCCTGATTAGTGGAAGTACTAAGTAAATCATGTGAAAAGGTCAAATGATTAATGTTACCAAAGACCGGGAAGCATCTAGGGAGGGATAGTTATAAGTTAATCCAGAATGTTGTTCAAAGCGAAGTTTTCGAGACCAGAACATCATAATTTGTTTGGTCTTAGCTTGTTCCACGAATCCAAAATTAATATTTCACTGGTTTATAAGGTACTTAAAATTTTCTTAAAAATCTGCCGGGTCGTTCTTAAGAGCTGATGACTCTACTTTTTATTTATAGTGGCTTATAAACCTCTGAAGGTAGGTGTCACAACGTTGTCCAGTCGGATCCTAAGCGTTTAGAAAAAATGTATACCTTGTTCTTATTAAAGTAATGTTTATTTGACCTTCTGTTTTTCTTCATTACGTCTATTGAATATTTTGTTTGTGTTCCTATGGAAAAAGGGTGGCTCAATCCACGTCTCTTTTAAGGTGACTTTACGATATCAAATCTACTTTCAATCTAAACTCGAGTGTGTAACCTGTGGTACACAACATTGAATACCAACCAGTACCACAGTACTGAGTGCTGAATTTAATATATTATTACATAATTTACAAAACTTCAGATGGCAATTCCTATGAACACAGTTTTCCATAAACGCCATTTTTCTAGCTAATGCCTGAATTATGAAACCATTTCTTATGCTTTCATTTTTGTGTTGTAGGCCAAACAGCGAGCTACAGTGAAATGGTTATTATCAAAGGCATACAACAACAGAGTACCAGAAAACCTCCGTGAACCATTCTATCGTAATCATGAGGTATTACTTTTTATTTCATGTTATGTAACTGTTAAATAGTGTATTGTTTTCTGTAAATATAATCTAATAAATGTTTTAGATTTATTTTTTTGCCCTAGATACTATTTAATCAAGGTTGCCACTTTCTTTGGGAAAATAACTGAGAGAGGAGGGTATATTAAATAATTCGTCGTGAATAGGTCTATAAAAAATATATTCAATAAGAAAAAAAAAATACATTCAAAACAATTTCGTATAATTAAATTACCACCGGGAAAATTTAAGAGAAGATCTCGTCGCTTCTTAAAACCATATTATTATGAGTAGAAAATTTGAAAACAGGAAGAAAATAAAAATAATTAACTAGGTATTAAGACTTGAAAAATTACTTACGATTACGAACCGTTTCTTTCTTGGTGGAGTGGTGGTGGTATGGAACGCAGTGTTGCTTTGAACTGATAAAATATTATTTTCCCCCTACAATACAAATACAAAAAAATTCTCAAACCCATCCTGTAACGTTATCAATATATTTTAGATTAAAGCTATCAAAATAGGGGACAAGTCAGGCATAATGGGAATCGGTGGGTCATGGGATGATGGGTAGGGAAAATATGGGACAGGTGGCAACCCTGCATTTAATGGTTTAAAACTAATTTATAAATTATAATCAGTTCAAACTTATTTATTTCAAATTTTTGTCAAAGAGTATGTTAATCTGCTTTTTCTATATTTTCATGATGTAAATATAAACTTTTTTATATTTCATTCATTTATTAGATGAATTTCAATGTTCCGGGCTAATTTGCCCATTTTCAAGTCTAATTAGTCAAGTCTAGTCAAGGCTAATTTGCCTATATCCTTTTATTGTGATCTTACAATCATATGTCTGATTGTCAAATAAATAGTTAAAAAAGGATTCACACAATTAATTAGTTATCAAGTTCAATGTAGAAAAGGAAAAAGAGTTTAACTTTGTGTTCGCATTCAGATCTAATGCTGATTGATGCAGTATAGGGTTTAGGGTGCTTTGAATACATTTAAGTTATTAAAATCACAATTGTATTTATTCATGCAAATTTAATAAAATCATAGTAGGTTTTATGGAAACAAAAAATATTCGAGGCTGAATATGTGCCAGCAGCAACTTATTGATTCAACTCATTAGGAGGGCAATACAAAGGTTATAGCTGTAAAATTTAACAAAATGATTTTTCAGCATAAAAATACTTCCTTCAGACCTAATGTGACTGGTACTAGCAACGAATCAGTCCTTAATCCTTTACATAGGCTCTGACACTGATAAAAATGTTTATTGCGTCAAAGCTAAGTGGATTTTTTTTTTTTTGTTATTCCCGTAAAGTTTGATAAAATGTTAGTTATATCCTGTATAAAACCAGGAATGTAGTAAGGACAAGGAACCATATATCACAGGAATTCGAGACAAAATCAGGTATTCTTCAAAATTGTTGCTTGAGCCTGCTGCTCTTCATAGTACTCCTTGATAGAGCAATAAAGAAAGCTAAACTTAGAATGAGACAGTTTCAGTTAGGACATAGGAACTTACAACCCATAAAATTTTCTGTGTTGGCTATTGTGGATGACCTGGTTTTGCTGGCTTTCAATACAAGAGGAGACCTCAAGTACAACATAAGTGTTCTGCAAGATGAAGTGGCCTCGATAAACATGAAAATTAATCCAGAAAAGACCAAATGTATATGGATAGGAAAGAAACCCTGGAGAATAATGAGAGTGATCAGAACGAACAGAGAAAGATTTGAGCAGGTCCAGAATTTCAAATATCTAGGTCCTCATCTCAAAGAATGTGGCTACATTGATAAGGTAGTTTCTCAAAGAATCAATGCAGCTGGAAGAATATTTAGTTTACTTTGAAGGGGTTTCCTGGGCAAAAGGGAGGTGACGAGAAAAAATAAAAAAATGATCTACAAATCGATGTTCCTCCCTATTCTTTCCTGCTCTTCCGAATCATGGACCCTCACTTCGAAACACAAGAGCTAGATCCAATCCATGGAGATGTGGTACTTTCGTAAGGTGGAAGGAAGTTCACATTGAGATAGAGTATGGAGCAGTACCATTTGGACTAATCTTGGAGTCAAACCGGCTGAGAGCATCTTAGAGGGGCACAACCTAAGATGGTTCTGACACCTCCTTCGGATGGACTAGGAAAGAACTGCCAGAAAGACATATGAGACTCACGTGGAGGGAATAAGGCCAAGAGGAAGACCACACATTTCCTGGGAGAAGAGTGTTAAGAAGACATTGAGGAGGCGGGATATGGACTAGAGTAGGAGAAGGGAGATGGTCCATGAGCGAGATATCTGTTCCATACTCTGCAAATTGTAACTCCACACTGCGCTAACGGTTAAGGGGATAAAAAGATTATAAAATCATTATGATGTACCCTGTTTGTAGAGAGCTCTTCAATTGCGTCTGGACCTTTTTTTTTTTTGGATGGTCTAACATCAGAAGTTTTTTCTCAACATTTATATTCTGAACCTGTTTTTGTTTCTTGACCTGTTTGACTTTTTGCCCTGGTTGGCTGATAGGATAATCATGCTGTTTATCAAGCTATTAGTCATCTGGCAGGTCATCGAAGTTTAGTATTTATGCATCTATTCCAATGGTGCAGGATGGCATATTTCTACTGGAGTGGCCACAGAAAATGGAGAATTTCAAATCTACTTTACTACATATATCTATGTGTAGATCTCTTCTTACACCTGCAGGATATCATCTGCATGATGTGTGAACGAGCCATATTTCAACATCAGCATTGAGGAAAGGCCTTCAGACTGGAAGAGTATTCATCTTTGTAGCCATCCACATCTATTTAAATTGTTTCATAACCAGTAGTTTTTTTTACAAGATGGAGCGTTGGCCCCGCCCTCCACACTCTTGTACTCAACCTCCTTATAGCAGGTCTGGTGGCTTTGGGGTGAGACCTCCCTTAGGAAGTTGCCTTTGCCTGGATATAAAATTTTGGAGTAATTATGCTGACTGCACCTTATGAGCCTGCTGTAAACTACCATTCCTTTGTAGGGAAGGTAGAAAGAGTTGAGTGAAAGGAAGAGGGGAGAGGTTGTTTGTCTACTGCTCGCAAACAGCACTAAGGTAAATAGTTCGGCTGTAAACAGATAATGAACCCTCCCAATTCTATATTTACTAAATTTTTCTTCATTGGAACTTTGGAGGGAGATAATTAAGCCTATAAGCCAGATTTCAAGAAGCATGAAAAACACCAAAAAATTGGTAAATATAAAATAATCGCCAAACTTTATAAAGCTGTATTTCAGAGAATATTGAATCTGTAAAGAGCAAATTGTAGGGAATTCATTTGCTGCTGTAAACCACTGAGTAAAAAATGTTCAGAATAATATGTGTCCAAAAATTGATTTATCACGGTCAAAATGGGTAGAATGTTAGTAGTTTTTTTGGCACTGATTTGGAGGGCATTGAGGGAATCTAGTACTTGATGCAAGATGGAATGTGCTGACTGCTCCGATCTTCATTTTCAGTTTTTTATTTTTTGTATCTTCATTTTTACATATATTTTAATTTTGATGTTAAATATATAATATTTAATATTATAATGTTTTAATTTTAATGTTAATGCATTTTTTTTGTTCTGTTTTAGGATCTAGAACATTTGAAACCTGCAGTAGTTCATTACTTAGCTAATGCTGAGCTTTATTGTATGGCATTATCTAATATATACTCAGATCCAAATTATAACAATTTGAATCATTGGAACATTCTTCAAGCTCTTGCCAGGAAAGGAGTGTATATTTCGGATCCTCATATAACTGAGACTGTGCTTATTCAAACAACACCATTAAAACTTGTTAGTTTTACCATTTTTTCGTAAACTTACTTACTGGTTGCAATATTTATTGTTTTATTTCATTTTATTGTTTTCTTTCCTTAAATCTCTCCTGTATATTTATTTCTAGACACACACATAATGCTAAATTTATAATATATCTGTGTTTGTCATGAAAATGACAGATGAAAGTTTTTAAATCAAAATTTAGATTTTGAGAGAAACATTTATACTTCTTTCTAAACTGTGGCCAGTTTTCTCAAGAACGAGCCATCCAAAGCATTACAGATCTACTTAAAGCTTGAGAACCCTGCCTAAATACAAAATAAAGAAGACTCTGGAGTGGGGAAGAGGGAGATTATTATAGCTAAAGGGCTATTGGCTATCATGGAAAGAGGTTGATTTAGTGCTGGGTTTAACCAAAGGACATGCTTATTGGGTAAATTGAGGTTTGGTAGTTAGATATAGGAGTGAGGGGGAGTTGTTATAGCTGATTGTTAATTTATTACTGGATTTTTTTTCAAGGGACTTAATCAGTTCTTCTTTGTCCCTGTGATGTTGGTATGTTATAAGCAGGGAGTTGTTGGGGCATTTTCCCAGCACATGGGCTAGTGGTTTAGACTCTGCCGCATTTGCGTCAGAGGGACAAGAAATTTTTTTTTTTAATTCTATTTTGCTTCTTTTAAATTCCAGTAATTATTCGAAAAAAAACAACATAATTTTTAATAAAGAAAATTGATCCTTCATAATGAAAAATAAATTAAATTAAATATTGTATCAAAACTAAAACAATTGGATTAACATACAAGTTAATTCCATATTATAGCAAAACTTTACTTCAAAACTAGAAAATTTTTAAAATTGCCTCCTATTTTTATCTAATGCGAAATCACAATAGAACAATAAAAGGTCTGACCTCTTGAAGTACAGCTAAAGACTTTCTAGTTTCCTGGGACTATGCCTCACCAATGTCTTATGTAACCAACTATTTAGTTAACAATTGAAAGTATTTTTAACTTCTTTCCCTAGTTGAGTACAATTTATGGTTAGAACTAAATATTATAGATTATATATTAATATTATAGCTTTTTAAAGTTTTATTTATTTGTTTATTTTCAGTTTTATTCCTTGGTTCTTCAAAACTTAAAATTGTATGTTTCATTGTTTTAGAGTGCTCATGTTACTGTAATGCAAGGAGTGATGGCATTGTATGCAAGGGAAGTTGCCACCCCAGAACTTGTTAGCTCTGCTGTTAAAAGATTCAGTCCAACTGTACCTCCACCTGCACCAAATGATCATGAATCTGCTCTTCTTTATTGGGTTTCTCAAGCAGTATCTTCTCTTTGTCAAAGGCTAGCTCAAGAGGTTAGTATAATTATATGTTTAAGTTTGAAATTTAAGTGTAATACAGTGATTAAGAGCTATGGTTTTATTGAAGGTACAAATGTGATAAGTGATCAAAGCGTAGAATTTTGTTAAGAATTGTGTTTGACTGTTGATGGTTGTTTAAATATTCATTATTTTGTCGGGGTTGAGTGTCTCTCTGGTGATAGAAAATACAACTAAACAAACAAGTAGTTTTTTTTCCACTGTGCCAGTAACATTTCAGATTTGAAGTCAAGGCTATAGAAAATAATTGAATTAGAGGTAACAGTTAGGTAGTAATCTATATGAATAAATAAATAAATAAATTAATTATCAAGGAGAAGTAGTTTGGAATGCAGTGTTACGAGATAAGTACACCGTAATTTAAAAAAAAAAGATTTAATGTGTGCTAATGTTTCAGCCTAAGTTGTAGTCCTTCATCATGACGAGTCCAGAGTATCAGGAAATAAGTGACCTTAGACTTATCATCCAAATGAAGGCCTGCAATTACAAATTTTGGAATACATTAAAAAATGAATTGCATTTAATATATGCTTTCTCCCTGGATATTGCACCCTCAATAAGCTTTTCATTTGTAATGTTGGGAGTCAACGGCATATATACCATTGAAATTAATAATGGTGAGGACAATGCAAAGAACAAAGAAAAAGTACATTTGTCATTAGCATAAGTGAGAGGATTGGAGTGAATTCCATGAAATTTATACTGGACCACTTTAACACAAATGCCCAATTTTTTCTATCGAATGTACCATTTTCAAAATATATGCCTGTCGAATAAAAAACTTTTGCACAAGCAAGAGTGTAGTGGATGGAATTTGATAAAAGTAATACAGGATTTTTAGTTTAATCTCTGGATTCTCTTTGGTCCAAATAGGACTAACTTTTTTTATATGCATCTGCATCAAGGAAAATACATATGCTGATGGTTAAGTGAAAGTTCTGGATAAAAGTGATACTGGATTATTTTTACAATAATCTCCAACTATCCTATAACTTTAGGCGAAATCGGAAGAGCAATTCTTGAAATATATACATGTCAAGAAAAATTCATTTGCACATGCATAAGAGAAATTAGTGGATGCAATTTGATAAAAATTATACTTGATCAATTTTACCCTAATCCCCAATTTTCCTCCAAATGTAGGCCTAATCGGGCTAGCCATCCTCATGATGTAGATGTGTCAAGGAAAATAAGTTAATGATCAACTGTGATGAAGTCCTTTCACCTACATTGTGGGTCGAAACTTTGGTGATAAATAAATACTTGAGAACAACTTTTTGTGTCTTTAGGACTGGAGCCCTAATCATCTCCTTCATATTCACATATGGTTAATCTATCAATCAATATATGTTTATATTAAGGTTATGCATGAACCAGCAAAATTAGTGGATGGAATTCGGTATAATTGATTCGGGACTATTCATTTGGTATAATTGATTCGGGACCCTTGGTAAAAACCTAAATTTCACTATCATAGGTAACCACTGGCCTTATTCCTAGTTTTGCGAGTTATTACCTTGGAGTTACTAAGTCTGTTCCTTTTTATTTGTGGGTCTGCTATGAAATAAAATTCAACCTCTCCAGGTGGGATTCAAACTAGCCCCATTACAGACTTGAGATTGCTTAGGTTATGCCTCAATTTCCTCAGTAACAAATGGCCTGGACCATATTTTACCACTCTACAACCCAACCAATATTTGTATGTAATGTGGAGTTAACATAGGAATGTGTTATTAGTATTATACTAAAATATTAAAAAGATAATAGAACAGAAAAAACAAAGAACAAATAAAGTATAAAATACAATAACTAAAATTATGCAATTAAAACATGAGGTTATAAAAAAGCAAGTAATTATTTAAGAATGTTAAAAGATAAGAAAATAAAAAAAATAAAAAATATAAGAAATAAATTACAATAAATAACAAGAACTAAAAGTATATGAATATAATATACTTGTAATTATATAGTATATGAATATAAAAGTGTATTACACATATATAGTATATTAATATAAGAATGAATACAGTACATATATGGGGATTAAATATTAAACTAGAGCAATACATATTAAATTAAGTTAAACATACTATTATATAAGGGGTACAATTGAGGTATATTATATTCATTTTACAGTATATTGTCACATTGATTTATTACACTTCACTATTGAACGAACTACATATGATAATCACATTTGAGTTAAATCTATATTAGAGATGAAGTGTGCCAGCTCTTTTTTGTATTTTTGAATACATGTGTATGTAGTTTTAACTATTGTTAATTGTCATATCTAGGTCTACTCTTTAGGTTTAATGATTATATGAGAAATAATTTTTTAAGGTAACTTGTTTCATTTTTCTTGATGTAATATATTAAATTTCAGAATAAGCAAGAAAAAAATCATGAGTTTCCTGCACTAAAGGATGTAACAGATCTTTGTGATGGTGCTTGTTTGGCTGGCCTCCTTGCTTTTTACTGTCCAGAGCGAGTCAGTTCTGGTGATATTAAACTTTCACCTGTTCCAACTGTGTCAGATTGTGTCAGGAATCTATCTCTTGTTGCTGACTTTTGTTCTTCTGAGCTTCCAGTTAATATATTCCACATGGCCCCTGAAGAACTTTATTATATGAGAGGGTAAGTTAAGTATATTGACCGGTTTAAATAGTAGGGTTCACAATGTTAATATCATCTTTTGTTTGTTCAATCTCATTTCTTGCAAATATTTCATTGGAATAATTTCCAAACAATATTAAATTTGTTTAAATGGTAAAAACATTTCACTGACATAAATTACTCATTTTCACACTGTTTTTCTTTTTCTTTTAACCTCAAATTTTATAATATTGCATAAATTCTTCTTTCTGAACATCCAGCTTTTATCAACGAAACAAATACATTGAAAAATAGTCTTAATAAGTGTTGTCATTACAACGGCACCTGCAGAAGCAAGTGGAGACACTTTTCACTTCATTTTTTTTTTTAATTTAAGATTTTTAACAATATTATTTGTTTCTATTACTTTATCTTTATTTCTTTGTGATTAACTTTAATGTATTACTAGATGTTATTTATTTTATTTTGCAGATCTCTAAAACAGAATCTAGTCGTTTTTTTAGCTGATTTATTTAATATGTTGGAAATTCATCCTGCTCAATGTGTAACATTAAACATAGCTACTCATAATATTAACAATGGTAAGTTTATCTGTTTCTGCTTTTCTACTATTTCTCTATTTATTTAAATATTTTCCTAACTTTTTTTCTGTTCCTAATGTACTTTTACTCTTACATTTATTTGGTTGAATTTTTCAGTGCATTATACAACAGCATAGGTTAGAAACATTTATCTGATTCTTACTTATTAGTCATAAATTGTTATTTAATCTAATTTATTAAGAATCTTTTATGCAGCAACATTTTAATTAATAGAAATAATGCTATAGTGGTTTTGTCTACTTGATTTTGCTTTGTTTCCTGTTCTATGTCTCATTTGCGCTCGTTAAATAAATTTTGGTTGTTGTCTCTCTGTGGCTCTAATAGTTTATTGGATTGATGCTTTCTTGTTCTTTTCCAATGACAAATCAAAGTATTTATTAGAAAACAATTGACAAGTTTAACCTTATATTCTATTCTTGCTTAAAGAAATTTTATGAAAATTAATTACATCTTGTATGCTATAGCTTGTCTTGGTGTGGCAATTAGATATCACTTATAACAAATGACCAACATTTGCTACATGCTAATTTCCATTTATCTTATTGTGTGGAATTGATTCTAAAATATTGACTGTCCATAATTCACCTGATTTGTTAAGCAGGCATGTTACAGATAATGTTATTCACCTTATATGGTATTAACATATCTTGATATGTTAATTTGCCATCTTAACAAGTTCAGTATGGGTGGAAAGAATTGTATTTATCCTCAAGTGCGACACTTGGTCAATTGACCTCGTGTAGTAACTATTCACATGGAGTCAATCAACCATGCTCTTATCCCTTCTGATTAATTTAGGAAAACCATGTTTTCCTTGTCCTTGGGTTTAAACCGGTATACCATGGCCCTTAACTGATTCATTTAATAGTTTGTTAATCTCATGTAAATTTTACTTCTAAAGAAATCTCATAATGTTTTTATTTATATGGTACCTTTTTAACGTAAGAAAGAAGAAAAAAAATTAATGTGAAGATGCTTAGGTTGTGAGGAAGAGATATGTCTATATAGTGTTAAAAATATGAGAAAGATGCTCTTTGTTTCAATCAACTCTCATCTAATTTTTAAAGCAGAAATTCTTCTTTCCATTTTATTAAGGTGACAAGAGGCCATGTTTTCTTATTTAACTTATAACTGGTTTTATAACAATTAAGAAACCAATAATTTTCTGTAAACTTATTTAATTATCAACTCTATATCTATACCTACGTACAGGATCATCTAGACAAGGTGTGGTATACAGATTAGGAAGTGCTAAAGTATTTAGTTTGAAGTTAAAAGTAATCTTTAGCATTTGTAAACCATTGATTGAATGTTGCATGATCAGACGGCCATGAACAGTTGGATCCTGTGAGAGCTTATTTTATTCCATAAATCAAAATGATTTACACAGAAGTGAAAAAAAAATATATACATACATAATAAAACAGCATCAATATTTTAGTACTATACTTCACAGCAATAAAATTATTTTCCCATATACACCCCCCAACTAAAATATTTAATGATTAATTTGTAGGAAATTATATATTTTCCTAATCCACTAAAAGAGTGTTATTCTACTTTTATGTATTGAAATTATTTGTAATCCTTAGTTAGTATCTTTATTAATCAAAATTAATCCATTAAATATAATTTTTTATATTTCGGGGCACTGATCCCCATCCTTAGAACTAAAATTTAACATTGTATATCATATTATTCATCACATTAATACCTTTACTAAATTGCAATTACGTTTTAAGTAACATTTCATAAAGCATTACAATAACTTAAATCAAATTACCTGAGATTGTTATAAACTTTTATACTATTATATAATCTATTCCTTATGTCAATATTAATAACAATATATCTTCTGCAAAAGTTAGAAATCAGTTATATTTAGAATCATTTTATTTTTGTAGGAATTTTGTGTCCAACAATGCACTATTAATTTTTTTTTCGAATGGTCCATCAATTGCTATTGCATACTATATTTAAAAACCCACCTCAATGCTTTTTTTCTTTCTTTGAAAAGTTGGGAATTGAGTATTACATGGTTTCACACTTTTTTTTTTTCAAGTTTTAGTTATTAAAATGCATTGAAAAATTCTAAGAAATATTTTATGTATAATAAAAATTTTAATCTTTTTTAAGATCCCAATATATTTTTCTTCTTATCTTCTTTAACCAAGCCATATACCTGTTTCAGGGAAACTTTTATTATTTTCTTAAATGCCTCTCTATCCGTTGCCAACTTCTTGACTTCACCTTGATAGATTCCTTTGTTCCTTGCCAGATCCAAAATGAGGTCCTTCTACTTGTTCATTAGTCGCCCATACGATCTTTTTCACTCAGTCTTTGCTTCCTATGTAATTTTGGTAGTCCATTGTTTATGTATTTTTTCCATTCTTTGCACATGCCTAAATCAAATTTATTCTGTTTTATGAAGATTTTTTTATTTGTGGTTTCTACCCTGTCTATTATCTTATTCTTTTATTTCTCATTTGGTTTGATCTGGTCTAACCGAGAGCTTTGCTCAGGAATTTCACTTATGTGACTTGTTTGTGGCTTTTAAATTTTTTAATACTAGGCGAGATTTCAGCTACATAGGTCAGTGTAAGGATTAAAACTTGTATTTATGCATTCATGTTTGTTTTGCTCTATACTTCCTTCATGACCTCATTACTGCTTCAGTACTGTTAGCTGCCTCATTTTTAGTCAGACCTATAACTGTTATTGCTGTTTTCTTAGCTGCTTTGAAAATTTCTGTAAATTCAGGGTGTTTGGCAGGCTTGAATAACTTGAAGATCAGAAATTCTGGTTGAATTTATCGCATCTGGAAAAATAGTAAATTATTCTTGTAAGCATCCATTATTGGGAAGTTTTAGTTTTTAGTCAAACAATTCCATTTTTCCATTATACCTTGGCAACATGTATGCATATATGGCGGAATGATCCTTCATTCAATCAGGGCCTCCTCTGAACACCTCTTCTTTGCAGCAGCCATTCATTCAGCTTTATTTAGTAGGTTTCTTACATCTATGTAGACAATGTCAAATCATCTGAGTTTGTGTCTCCCTACTGTTTTTGTCTGATGAAGGACCTCCTTAGCCAGTTTCCCTTGAGATTTCACTGTCTTCCATACTCATGACATATCTTGGCAACAAGTGCTTGAAATATTGAGAAGAGGGTTGGGTCTTTGAATGGTCCCTTAACATCTCTAATTCCAAGAATGCTAAAAAAAATCTTCTACCAATTTTGTCTCAAACATGTATCTTTCTCTCAAAGACTGACTCCTTTCATGTTCTGTCTCATCTTATATGCCTTGTTCTCCCTTTTACTAAGTGAGCTAAAGATTTTATTAAAAGGTTAAATAACATTTATTTAGTTATTAAGCTCCAACTATTTCAGTTTCACCATCATATTAAGATGGCTAAACACATACAGTTATGCTTGCTGAATATACAAGTTAAGAAATAGTTGATATAAATCAAAACCTCCTGATTTCAAAATTAAGACTTGTAAGGCTTTAGCATAATAGTGTAAGCAAACAACAATTGTTAAATGTTTGATATTAATGTACTTTACATTCTTTTAGTACTTTATTAAACATAACAATATCAACACAATATAGATTTTAAAATATTAAATAACCTTAGTAATATGTTGATGTCAGGAACAATAATCATGTAACTTAATTAGGATAGTCTAATAGTAGTGATGTTCTCATTTCCTACCATCACTATGATAACAAAACACTTCTTCGGCTTTCATCTGTTTCGTTCAAATTCATTTAGTTTCAAAAGGTCTCAAAGTTTTCAAATTCATATTTTAGTTAAAAATGAAGGTAAATTCTTTGATACTAGGCCAACTATTACCTACATAGGTCAGCATAGATATGAAGACTTGTTTATACACCATCATCTTTGTTTTAAGCTCCTCCCTTTTGCTGATTATTATTTTACACATTTGTTGCTTTCCCTATGCACTAGTTTATCTCGTAATCCAACCTTCATCATTAGTAATTTTGACTCCAAGATATTGGTACACACCAACCTGTTCCAGATTCAAGCCTCTACAAATCAAATTATCTTGTTCCCTAATACCAGTTTTAGTCACAACCATGTACCTGGAGATTGTTGGGTTAATAGTCATTCCTTTTCGGCTCAGAGCTTCCTCCCATGCTTGTAGTACTTCTTGTGAGACCCCTCTGCAATAATAAGAACTTTATTGGCGAATACTAAATTCTGGGTATATAAGAGATTTATTTTCCAATCTCCTACTTACAGTTTTGGGTTCTTTAGTTTAGCTTCCTATATTATCCTGTCCATAAATATTACAATTTTTTTTTTAATAATCATATATTTCTTATTATCTATTCATTTTTAATGAATTAAATATTAACATTAAAATACATATATGTCATAAGTTCAGTATTTTTTATCATTATTCCTTCAACAAGTCAAATAACATCTTATTGACCTCATATTGCTGTATTGTACACTGGATATGGTTTGTAACAATTGCAAATGTAGCAACGTATTAGTTATAGTGTTGAGAATTTCCAGACTCATGATTTTGAGAACCTTACCAATGTATTTATATTAGTGGATATAGCAACCATGGTTATAAAGACTGATGAGCTGAAATGACTCATTTTGACAAACCATGGAACAAAAAAAGATAGGTTTTTAGTGACTGCATTATAAAATATAAAATCATAAAAGTTATATTTCCCCCACCAAATACATCGTCCTTTAGCAGATGAATGAAGGAATACAGAAGGTAAAAAACAATTTTTTGGAAAAAACAAGATGAGTGGCATGAAATTGGGAAAATGAAATCAGTATCATTGATGTTATTATAATGGTATGGTGTACAAGGCTTGGTACGATGTACAAAAAAATAAAGTTTTATGTTCATGATCAATTGGTCATTCATCATCAATTAAGTACGAATCGATCAAGCAATTTATTAGTGTTTAGTAGCAATAATTGATTTTTAAAAATTTCTATTTCACATTTACATGTTGGATGTAGTGATTAATTATAAGGATAATCAACTATAATGACCAAATATGTCTGGTACTTTGGAGGTCGTTATAAACGATATCCAGTGGCTTTACATGTTAGTACTGAAAATGTGACTTAATAAGAAATTAGGTTAATGCTTGATCATTTTAAAATCTTTATGCATAATATAAATTTTATTTTAATTGCAGTTTAAAATATACACATTGAAATTATTCTTCAAAATATAGATCATGATTGTTAATCAAGTTAATCTATCTTTCTGCCAGAAGTTAAACTTAGTGGTGGTACTAGTCATTAGTTTTCGAGGCGAAAAACTCCTCCAGTTTGATAACATTGTTTTTTAAGTGTTACCAGCCTTTTAAAAAATGCTGTAGACCCTTAGCATATTTATCAGTAATTTATGTGTTTATTTAAAAAAAAAAATTAAAATTACTAAAAAGATAGCCAATCATTTCTTTGTAGACTGATAGTTACAATGTGTTAAATTAATTATTCGATCAATTTTTGTCTGAACGTTCATAATTGAAAATTTCTTATAGATGAGATGATTAAGATTAATTAAAAACAGAAATAAATTAATGTTTATTTTGAAAGTCAACATTATAAGTACTCTAATTTCTTTTAAAAGTTATTGCATTGCTTATGAATGTAAAATATAGATAATCACATGTTTGTAAAAAGTGCAGTTTAGGTACTGCATTAAACTTTTTAACTCCTAATTATAACACTCTTTATCATCAAGGTTTGTCTGTTGGGTTTATTAAGGCATATTTTAAATACTTAAGTTGTCTAAGAACTATAAATTGAATTAGCACATTGACTGCCAGCTACAAGATAACTTACTGTTAGCATTATTGCCTTGATTGCCATTATACAATTTATCTTTTAGTTTGTTTACTTATCGTATACAAATTCTAATGTCCTGGTAGCTGCACAAACTACGATTGGGAAATAAAAAAATTACTAGATAACTCATAGTTCACATCCCAGTCAATAACACAAACTTGCCTAATACAAAGTTGCCTGTATTCAATACATTAAAAAATAATGAAAATTAAGGCAAACATTTATTTTTAAACTTATAAATATACTATCAAAAAAACTGGTTTCAATTTTAAAAAAAAATTGTTTATGTCATATATGATAGGCATTTACTTTGCCTATTATTAATGGTGTGAGTGATGAATTAAAGTTTTAATTTAGGATATCATTCTCTTTTTAATTGAATTTTTTGGGATTATAGCTCACTTACCTTAATTTTTACCTAATTCATTTGACGGTTTCCTGTGCTATTATATATTCTATTTTCCTTGCTGGTAAAAAGTGTTTTGACAATTTCAGAGTTAAAAGAGTATGTCATTAAATAGTAAAAGTAATATTTTTTTGTATCTAAGAGTAAGATTATATTATATAGTGGAAGGTCGAAACAACCAGGGAGTTGCGCATAAGCGGAGCCTACCCCAGGCAGTTTCTGCAATTCCTGACCTTCGTTCAGGATTAGACTCAAGATCTTCTTTTTCAGGTAGATTTCCTCACTGGCTCACCTTTCGCTGCTTTATGTATATTTTTAGTTTTATCAATGAAGTGATAAAAAATATACATTAAATATTTTGGTTTTAAATCAATTATGATAATATAAATATTTTGTTGATTATTCATTTAATCTAATATTTGATGTATCATTGTAATAAGTCTTTCGGAAATTCAATAATAATGCTGGTTTAGCAAGATTGGACTAATAAATGTCTATAGCTGATTAAGTTAATGATCTTTAACTGTTTATGTGGAAATATGTTCAAAAGGTTAAATTTAATTGAGAAATACTTATTGATACTGTAAAAGTAGTATGTTTTGATTAACAGCCAAACAAATGACATACAGAATTTAAATACAATTTAAAGATTTGAAATCTGTTATTTCTAATAAAAAAAGAAATGAGTTAAATTTGAAATAGAGAAGTTGAAATAACAGTTAAAATACATAAGTTTCTGCTAACTGTAGCTAAGGCAATCCAGGATAACTTTGAAGGGAGGGGGATAGAAGGGTGATAATGATTTCGGTCAAATAATTTTTTTCAATTTAATTTTTTGATTTCAAGCAAATCACATAATTTAACCGTCAGTCCCTCGTGCGATCATTGTGTACTAAATTCCTATACTACTGACAGGGCTTGCTAGATCCAAGAGAAATTTTCCTTTTACTTCTATTTACGGAATTCCGTACAGTAGTATTGTGGATATGGTGCTTAATCACAAAGGGTTTAGCCAAATTCTCGATAAATGGTCAATCCTAGCCAATTATCTCTTTAAAATAATATATTTCAAATTGGATAAGATTAGTAATTAAGTAATAATTTGGTACTTATAATGTAAATATGACAGAAAAAAGATAATGAAATTACCTTGTAAGTTTTGAAACAAATCTAAAATTAATCACTTTAAGATTGTTTAAAGTCTTTATATTGTTGGTTACTGAAAACCTTTTTTTCTTGCCAACTTTGTTAATGGGTTTTCTGAAAGACAATATATAGTTTCCTCTTGGTAACCAAATCTGCTGGCTGATTTATATTTTATATCTTAGGGAATGGAATCTGTTAAATTTGAAATTAATATGATAAGCATTTAAATCAATGGAAAGAATGGGCCAGAAAGGATGTGTTCTATAGATGATGTGTTTTTGTAGTGATAGCTGGTACCAATTGCTTGATCCTTGCTAAGTATTATGTTTTTGTGTTTTAACTTGCACGATTTATTTTGTGTGTTTTTATTTTAAGGCATGTTATTTTGTTTAAAGTGTTCTATGTTTACCACGCACTTCATTATAACCTAAATAAAAGTGTCTATCTGTTGCATGTCTCCAATTCTTATTTTTTGTGGATTAGTGTTTGCCTGCTGTGCTTATATGTTTAAAATTCTCACAGATTCAACACTACAGTTTTATATTGGAAGATTGCTGATTGACCGTGTGTATCAGAAATGGTATTTGGTCCAGGTGCGGTAAAATAAAACTCAAATAGCAAATTGGTGTACTATTTTTTTAAAATAGTACACCAAAAAATAAAAATAGTACACCAATTTACTATTTGAGTTTTATTTGACTGCACCCGGACCACATACCATTTACAGTTTTATTTATATTTTTTTTCAAACGTACTATAGTTTAGTTACAATTTTAATTTTTTTTTATTATTATTATTAAGTGATTGCATCTTCATAATTCCATGTAGTATTATTAAACTTGATTAAATTGTATATACTTTATGAAAAGTATAATTTCTAATGTATGTTCTATGAAATTTGTAGTAAGCATAATGAATTGATGTTTGTGTGTGAACATATTATTCCAATAGAAATATAGAGAAAACTCCATAGATCTGAAAATAAAGATACAACCTCTCCTGTTTTGTTCAGTTCCACCAGAATATTGTGTGGTTAAAAGTCCCATTAGGTTTTTTAGGAAGAGTGTATGTGGTAAAAATCATATACTTTAGTTTTTTTGGCATATATCTTAAAAACTTTTAGGTTTGATGAAAAATTAGTTGTGTGCAAGAAGAACATTACTTTTCCTGCAAAAGTGATTGTATAGCTTTTCTTTTTTCTAAATCATGTAGTTTCTGAGATATCGAGGGATAAATATTGGCTAGTCTAATTAGATAGCTACCCCTAACATTCAAAAACTAAATCAGCGTCCTTTTTTATATTATTTAGTAATACCAGTACATTATGTGTGTACAAGTCTAACAGTTTTGCACATTGAGTTAGGGATGATGGGGGTGGTAAATATTTAAAAATTGTATCTTTTGTCATTTTTTAAAATTATTATCTCGAAAATGATTGGGTTTGGTGAAATATTTTCAATATAAAATTTAAGTACATCAAAATTCCTACAGAACTGGTCAAATAACTTTATTTCTAAACACAGTAGCTTTTGAGATATGTATCCTATTCTTTTTTAAAATGTACAATTTTCTAAAATTTTACAGGCAGTATTGAAGCCTGTGATTTATTAGCAGTATTCACACTCTATATTTCATAACACATATAGTTTAGAAAAAAGTTATCGGATCCCATTTTTAGGTAACTTAATGTACGTTAATTTTGTATAAAACACATTTCACCAAAGACAATAATTTTTGAGATAATAGTAAAAAACTAACAAAAACAAATTCACCACCACCCCTCTATCTCATACCTGATGTTCTAACCCATCGTACTTGGCATGTAATGTACTACTGGTGTTTATGAAAAAAAAAACACTTTTAATTTTGAGTGTTAGGATTAAATGCCTGATTTATCCTTTTCTAATCTCAGAAACTACATGATTTTGAAAAAAAAAGTTGGCTTTAATTAGGTATGTATTAATTATTTATAGGCATAGACTTTAATTATTCCCAGAAATAATTTTTTATCAAACCCAATAGTTTTCGAGACAAAAGCAAAATCTGATAAAACATACATTTAGTATCACATACACCACAGCTCCTTCCCAAACCCACCGCTGAAACTCATGAAACTTTTACTATGGTAATGTACTGGTGGCACTAACTGGTAGCAGTGACCTGTTCTATTTTTTTAATGTTAAGGTTAAATGTCTAATTTGTCTGAACTAATTTGCACACTTACATGGTTGATGTAATAATTGTATTAAATGATTTAAAAAGAAGCTATTAATTGAATTAATTAATAAACAGATATTTTAGTAACACTCTAAAAATTGAATATCCGCATTTTTAAAAATAGAAATTTTTTTCAAATATACCTAGGTTTTTCTCATCACTTTATTTGTTAATAGATATATTAGATATATAAAATATATACATATAAAACGTATAATATTTATTATATATCTGATATGAATTGCTGGTCAAAAAGGATTGCATCACTTGAGTTTTTATCTCTCGAATTGTGTGCAGTTCCATACAGATTAGCTTTATTTATTTACAGATAAGTTAGGCTTGAGGAGCTGTTTACTAATGTAAACAGGAATTAATACTTTTTATTTTAATTCCAGGTAATATTGATTCTTTAAGTTCATATGATGTTTTTCATGGGGTGGTTTATTCTCTTTCAGTTAATATTTTCTCTAGTTAACATATTTTTAAAAAAGTGGTTTTTATTGTTTCAAATGGAGCAGTAAAACGCTTAGCAAAATTTATCAGAATCGATGGTGATTCATTTCATTATGTTGCATGAAAAAAGAATTACCCAGACGCTTTAGCATTAACCAGTCAACAGTCTCTGGAACAGCAAAATGTTCTGTAGGTATACGTTATATTGGAATACAACCACACTCCGAGGAGACTTCTATCAAATTGGGCATACTTTTCATATAGGAAGCGATGGCTGGTTTATTCAATTACATTACCTAAAAAACTGATTCTCTACAGCAAATCAAGTTAGAACTTTAATTTAAGGAGTTGGAGTTGTCCATATTTTCTAATGTTGGTTACCCCAGAAGGTTGAACGAAGTTGTTATGAATGACAAAAAATCCAGCAACAGGTCCACTTCTCACCAGGGGACATAAAACTCTAACTTCAGTTTACCGGGAAACAAACTAATTGAATAAGGGAAGACTGATCTTGTATGTCGTTTAGAGGTGAGTTATCATTCACTTTGAATACAGCTCATTCAGATAAATGAGTGTGGAGAAGATTGTGTGAAAGATATTAATCGTGTGATGTGTTCCCTAAAGAGAGTTGCCAAAGAGGCTGAGTGATAGTCTTGAATGGGATTTGTATTGAGGCACATATAGACATTCATATTGCTGATAGAGGTACTATAAATGTTTTCAGTTTTTGAGTGTGGAGAAGACCGGGTAAAAGATAATCATTGTGCAAAGTGTCCCCTAGAGTGAGTTACTAAGGAGGCTCAGTGATGGTGTTGAATGGAATTTGTACTGAGGCATATGTTGGCAGAGGCACTATAAATGGTATCAATTATATTGAAGACATTCTTTGAGACTTTGATAAAACTTGAACCATTTATTGGGTATGATTTAGTGCTGCTCCATGATAATGCGATACCTCTCGTGCCAGAGTACTTTAACAATTGCTGAAATTAGGGTGCTGCTTTTTTCACCAAGAAGTCGAAACCTCAAACTTCAACCAAATAGAGCATATCTAGGATGTTATGGGAAGATATGAGAGAAACCACCAATGTGGGTTTTCTCCTGAAATTCGAGTTAGCCTAGTAGAAAAGTATGGCAATAAACCCTAAGAATTTCTGAAAAATTTAATTTCTCTTTATGTGTCAGTGATTAAATGGAGTTATCAAAGCTAAAAGAAGAGCCACTGAATACTGTTAGTGAACTGCTTTTACATTTAAGATGTAATTTTTATTTTTATGTGAAAATAAAACTTTTATTTGATTTTTCTATTACTGTCCCTTTGTTTCTTCTTTTTATTATGCTTATATTCTTTGCTTGTGATAATCCCAAACCAAAATATTCCGCTCAACATTTCAATATAACTTTTTTCATAAAAATTTTAAGTGATGCAATACTTTTGACTAATAGTTTTTATAATATCAGTTTTTCTTTAACAGTTTAGTCTTTCTTGACTTGTATTAGCATTGTTGAAAATATAACTTAACCCCCCTCAATCTTTAATTCCTGTAGATCTTTAATCCCCTACATATGTATATGTGTGTATAAATATATATAATAATTCTTTTTATAAGTCATTTCTTCACCATGAAGACTTCCTCCATCAAAATCCTGTTTTAGCATGTCTATCCATTACTGCCAGTCCATCGTACCCTTCTCCGTCAGTCCTCTGTCAGCCATACTCTTTCATTAGACAGGAGTTCTTCTTCTACCTTCAGCCTCCCAATCCATCAGCAGCCATGGAATCCATTTATCCTTCATCCATTTAATGGATCCATAACATATATAATAACAAAATATTCTTTCTTACTTCCATTTTTGTCTTTATAACGGTGTCTCTTATATATGTTATATAAATATAAGAATCAGTCAATTAACAACTCTTTTATTGTGGCTACATTTTGCGACTTTATTGTGTGGATAGTCATGCCCTAGAGCACAAAAAATTTTTTTTTGAACAATGAATTTCTTTAACTAATTAATTCACAACTAAAATGTACAGAGTATAACTAAAGATTAATAACTATAAACATTACTTAAATTCTGTAATTGACAATTACCCTGTAATAACAGGTAGTCAGTCCGTTATTTCTGTTTTGGATTTTGTCTTTTAATATGTAGTGTTTTTAATTATGTCTTATGTCTTTATGAGATTGGAGTGACATGAATTTAAATTTTGTACAACTGATTTTTTTGTTGATAGCCCAATTCATTGGCTATCATCTTACATGATGATTATTTTTATGTTAGTTGATCTAATTTTTGAACTTATTTCCTGATAGCATTTTAGACTAATTTCAAACATTGGAATTTCTGTAGAAGTTTATATGTTTTTGAATTTTATTTGTTTTAATCTAAACTAACTTTTTTTGCAGGTTCTCCAATTCTTTCTAGCAGTGGACTTAAAAAAGTTGGAAGTGTCCAAGTTGAGAATTCTACTGAAAATAAGTATGTCCATAAATGCTGTAATGCTATGTACATTTTAATTTATTTTTATATCTTTACACCATATCCACTGACTGGTACACCAAACCAACCTACTCAAGCAGACTTATAAATTATCATCCCCAACATCCTTACCATCAAAGAATTAACGTAGCTAAAAATCTTATTCACCGTGGCGTTTCCCTTTCTGATTCCCATATCCATGAAAAAAACATACAACGCATTAAACAAATACTCTTAGCTAATAACTTCCCTCTCCATATCATTCATAAACTTATATATTACTACAAAAAAATCGTCTCGCCACTTCACCTAATTCTTCACAAACCCTTTCTACCCCCTTATACAGATCACTACCATATATCCCGTCTCTTTCCGACAACATCCAAAAACTCTTACGTTCTGCTATACCTAACCTTTGTATTGCTTTCAGCCCTTTACTACACACTATCTCATATTTATACTGAACTAAAAGACCCCATCACACCCTTAATTGTAATTCTGCTTATATAGGCGAAATCAAAAACCTCTTAAAAGACCGTATCAAATAACATGAATATTCTGTTTCCTCACATAATCATTCTGCCTCAAAACTCTCGGAACATTCTCTTTCTTTAAATCATTCCTTCGATTTCGACAAAACGTCCATACTTGCTATAGTTCATAACCATAATAAAAGGCTCATCTCTGAAATCCTCTATGTCCAATTAGAACCTTCTTCCTCAATTTAAAAACCGACCAGCACAACTTATCATCAACATATTTGCAAATAATTAATTTATTAAAAAAGTAATTTTTATAATTTTTTTTTTTATTTATTCATTTTATTTTTCCACCCACTTTGTAATGTATTATTTCACTTCTTAAACTTTTTCTAACATATTTGTCGTTACCCTCTTATATACGTTTCCTCTTTTTAACTGTTGTTAAATACTCATGACACTTTGTCATCTTCCAGTACTTCCTCATCCTTGTACATATATATATTTTTAACATTTTCCAAAAACCATTTATAGTCACCCTCTCACAAGCTTTCTTCCTCTAAATATTTTCTGCTTTTTATTTTTTTACCAATCGTAACGTTTCCTCTTAAAAACACTTAGTCATTCTTGTAACATATTTTTTAATTCGGAGTTTGGCTGTTCTCAGTAATACCACTTGGCGGTTAGATTTCAAGCTAACAGGTTCGTTTTATTCTCTTTTTTTCCCTATCTTTATTTTACCACCCCTTCTTCACTCAATTTTCCTTACCAACATTATTAGTTATGTTCACCATATATTATTATTGTTGTTTTCAAACTTTTTTTTCTATACATTTCTTTTGTTAAACTTTATGTATATTTTGCCTCTTTATCAATTATTATGGTTACATATATTTTCTTTCTCTCAATTTTATTTTTCTTTCTATATTTTAGTTTTTAAATTATTAATAACTCATATATTCATATTTCTTTGCTTTATATAACTTCATTTTTATTTTATTTCCTTAATTATGTTATTTTACCTACTTATTCAATTACCTATGTATACATTTTATTTTTCACTTCTCTTATCACTTTATTTTATTAATTCCATTCTGTAAAATTATCCACTTTATGTCATTCTGTTTATATTTTCTTTTTTCTTTTCTATATTCTTTGGTTGTCATCTTGTTCTGTTCTTAGTCCTGATGAAGGCTAGAAACTCTAGCCGAAATGTTGGCACGATTAAATAAGTCACATCAACTTATTTGTGTTTTATTTTGACCGCACCCCCAACCATCTTCTCCTCGTATAAGTCATTCACGGTCAACTATCTCTCATAATTATAATATCTTTAGTAAATATGGTAGCCTAGTTGCAAATGCCATTTCACCAGGTTCACTTGGCCAAGTTTTCAGGAGATCAAAAACCATTTACTGTTACAAAAAGAGCATTAATGTTTCTTTATTACTTATTTGGATAGTAATATGCAATTAATATTATGTAAGGTAATGTTTATAGGAAGAACCTAAATTTCATAGTGGATGGAATTTGATTAAATCGATATGGAACGAACTATCTTGGTATCAAATCTTACATTATCGATTATACCGTAACACTAACTTCACCGCAATCAATAGACATATATAGAAACAAATTTCTCCAAGATTTCTGTTATGTAAAATGCGATGAAAATCTTGATTATGATGGTTAATTTTTTTTTTAACCATTTAAAGGTTTAGTGGGCCTCTACCATTCTATAACTCAATCTTATTTTTGTCTATAATATTACTATATGAATTGTTGACAAAACATATTACTATGTATAAGCAACATATATATTTAGGCTACAGTGTCTGAGTATGATAGAAATTGTGATCTTGTTTATATGGGGGCATAATTACGTTTCCATCGTTTTCTATAAAAAGTGAAAAAAAAATTATTGTGAAATAATGGTGTACATTATGTTTTATTCAAAGTATTGTACATCACTAGCCACTATCTTTTCTCACCTTTCTGGCAGTCTTCGGATACCATGTCAGAAGAACTCTTCATCTTTTGAAGCTATTTATGAAGTAATCCAATTTTTGATATCTACATACCATGTAAAATGCTGCTTAAACAGGCCATGAGCCATTGACTGGAACAAGTGATAATGGGAAAAAGGCATTGTCTGGCAGTGAATATGGCAGGTGGAATTGGGCTTCCCAATTTAGTGTTTCCAAATAGGTTTTGACCAGCGCCATAACATGCTGACGAGCATTATCATGTAGGAGAATCATTTTGTCGCGTATATAGCAGTAATCAGTGCATTTTTCCTAGAATGCTTGGCTTAATCTTATAAACCCTTTTGTTATTCATTCCACTCATTTCATTCATCTCACTCATGCAAAATCAGCTAATGATGCTTGTTCGGCACAAAACTTGATGTTTTCAAACAAAGAAAATTGTATGATGCTAATACAGTCACCAATAGTTGAAGGTGATTTTGTTACTAGATGACTTAACAATCAATATCATGGTTTTAGTACTGTCTGGTCAACAGTGTTCTCATGACAGGTGGGTAATGTTTTGTACTTAAACTTGTAACATGAAGACTTTTTATAATTAATATCAGTAAAAAAAAAAATTAAACTATTTTGGCCAAAGTTTTCTATGAAAATAGCTTTTTTATTAGCTGCCTGGAAAATCCCCCTTTGAATGGTTTTAAAAAATACAAATTCTTTTTAATTTTACTGAAAAAATTGTCTAGTTTACTATGCTGTAACTTGAAATTACCAAATTTAAATAGTTTTTTTATAATTGCTGTTAAACAGAAAATATAATGTTAAAAAAATCTCCAAATTTCAATATTTCCTCTGTGGAGAATTGGACTATTATCTATAAGCTTTTCTGTTGTTGTTTTCTCCTTAAATATTGCTTAACACCTACGGGTCACCCTTTGTTTATACATTTGATATATTTTATAATGATCTCATTTATTGACGTCAAATATTGTTGGACCTGTGATTTTGAGAGCCTTACCAATAATTTTGGGTATTTTTAAAATTTGTCAATAAAATGTTTTTTTTTAAATATCAGTGTCCAATAAATAACTTCATACACCTCCACCTCCCAATTCTAAGTTTTAACTGCATCAAAATTTTATAAAATCTATTGAGTTAAATAATTATAATAGTGAATAATATATAATGTATAATTATTACATTTTGATGTATGTATGGCGGCCCACAAATTGGAAACCCTTTAGTACACTTTTGTTTAAACAATTTAAATGAGCAGATTCCTTGTACGAAAATGATGACTTTTTCTCACAATTCTACTGATTCTTTTTTTTTTTTTTCTTTTTTTAAATTTATTAAGATATGCACAGTCAGTTCATCTAAAGTTTGTAATTAAGTGAAGAAATGAATATAATCCTATTTTAAAATGCTAATATGATGTTGTTTTCTGGTTTTTTATTTACTAATTTATCTTTTCAGCTATGATTGTTGATTAAAACTGACATTCTCATAAATACACAATAAATTACGAAATATTTGACTGACCAGATAATGCTAGGATGTAGATGTTTTTAACTAATGTTTATGTATAATGTTCTATAATACAATCTCCATCACCCTTTTCTTTTATTCCTAATTGTTTTATTACTTTTTTAGATTGGAAAATGGAAATGATGAATTTGTGGTTCATCGTGGACGAGGAGTTCCAACTTTAAGTTCAGTTATCAGCGGGGATGGTGGAAATAAATCAACTGAACCAGCTGGAAAACCTACAAATTGGGAACCTAGAAAACCCTCTTATGCTGGAAGAAGATCTAGGAGAAATTCATTATCAGATGAATCACAGGTAAACAATAATGTATTATTTTTTATTTTATTTATCAATTGATTATTGAGGAATAGCTTTTTTTTTTTTCACGGAACGGCCTTAAAGACTACGTGGATATCATTATTTTCACTTCCTTTCATTCCCCTCCTCTCCTTCTTTCTTTCTTTACACCTCTTCATCATTCTCTCTGATTGTTCCTCCCTTGTTTCTTCAGTCCACGAGACACCCTTTCTCGCATCTCTCTTCCCCAAAAGGACATTAATTTCTTTTATTCTTCTCCCATAGTCATCCCTATCGAAACAGTCTTGGTCTGCTATTTTCAGTCTCTCAGTTTCTTTTTAATCTCTTTAGGTGCATCCTCACCATATGTCCATAGAACATTAATCTTCTTATTCTTATGTCCGTTTCCAAATCATTTACCTCTTTGTTCCTTATTAGTTATCCTTCCTTATTAGTTCTCAACCTATAGCCTTCCTGTTTCTTCTTTGGTCCATAAATTCTTCTTAGTATTCTTCTTTCTATCCCTAACATTTTCCTTGGGCTGGGAAAGGAAGTGGTTTCCATCTGTACAGTATCACCATATTGTGACAACCATATTGTTGTGTCTTATCTTTGCATTAGTTGACAGGCTCCTTTATTATATAAATTGCTTGTCGCAAAGCTTAGTCTTTCCAATTTAGGAATAGCTTTATGATTTAAAAATAGAATAAAAAAGTTTGTTAATTATGTATGTAATCCAATAAATTGTGATATAGTCTATTAACGTTGACATATTGAAGAACATTCATAATAAGATTACCCATTTGTGGGAAGAAGTGAAATAAATTGTAAATGATTTGCTAGTATTTTCGAAAAATTAATGTTCTTGTGTTATTTATTAACTATATATATGTATGATATCTTTGAATAGTAGATTAAATAAAATTTGAATTTATTATCTTTTTCTTTTGTGTCTATTGGACCTAGTAATTTAGCTGTTATTTATTTAATGCTATTTACAAAACAATACATCCCGTAAATTTCATGTAAGATCATTATGATATGATACAGGCGTGTAGTGAAACTACCCATTGGTAGCACTCTAATAATAATTCTACATTAGAAGGGCCATCTTTTTTTCAGACGCCTGGGAGGGTTGTCAGAAACAGAAGAGGAAGCAAGGTTAGAAACTTGTGGGTTTGGGAGTTTATAATGAAAGGATTGATATCTGGTTCGGGCTAGATCTATATGAATCATTGAGGTTTTTATGGATGATTTTATTTATGACTAAGTAGGGAGCATTGAGGATTTTCGATTGTAAGGATTGGATACGAGAGGAATTTGAAGGTTTAATGGAGCCCCAAGGCTCGATTAAAACATTTAATAAGAATTTTTTTATTTAAAAATTTTTATAATCGCACTGCCTAGCCATTTCTACCTCCGTGCATCACTCGTCCTAGAAGTATATCCCTCCCCCTCCATTGCACTCCTTCGTCCAGGCAAACTGGCAACCTATGGTATGATGATAATTTAACCTTTGTAACCTCAAATAAAGAGAGAGAAAGAAATACTTTATTCATTCATGCTGCCCAAATACATCGGGTTGCTACATTACACAGCATACTGATCAATCCATGACTGGACAAATATAAGTTACATATTTTTACATGATATAATATAAGACACAGATAACATTTTTTTTTTTTGTTAATAAAAAAATAACATTACAATATATATATATGTATCTATAATCTGATTTCATAATAAGTAATAGGGATTTATAATGAAAAAGTTAATCAGTACTATTCTGAAATGTTGCAAGTATTTCTTATAAATATAGTCCCTTTGATTTATGAAAATTTACTTATTTTATTTTATCGATTATTAGTTTTTGGTATTAATAATGCTTCATTGAAGCTAGTTGTCTAGTATATTCCTCCATTTTTGTTTCAGTTAACATTGGAAAACTTTGGAGGTTCAGAAGAAAATCTTCATCTTCTAGGCCGTAATCCTGACAAAGAACCTGCTGTTCATAGTGGTAGGCGTGAGTCTTCAGCTAGATCAAGTGTTCTTGATAATAATAGTGATGCCCTTCACCATGCTTTGCAGGAAGGATATAGTTCAAAACAAGGTTCTTTTTTTTTTTTTTTTTAATGAATTCTGTGAAAATGATTGATCAGGCTTATTGTTGGTTAATCTGAACTACTGACATGCTAAATATCACTAAAATTTATATCTTATGTTAGTAAACTTATGCTTTGTCTTTAAAATTGTATCTATTTATTGTTATTCGTTAGATTATTAATTTTTTATTCATGTTTTGTTTAGTATGAATGAGCTGCTTTATTTTAAATAGCTATCAAGCAGGGATGAAAAATTTAACAATATTACAAATTTTTAAGGTAAATTTCTTATCTGATGAAAAATAAATATATTTTCATGTATCGGTCTTTTATTATAATGAATAGTAATATTTCAGTAAAAACTTTGCATAAGAGTACTTTAAATTATATTCAATTGAAGCAAATTGAAATTTACTTGTTTCATTGGTGTTATGTAGAAAGGGTGAATTGAACAAATAGGATATTTCCTTCTTTTTTTATTGGTTATTTTTTACCAAAATGATCATTGATATTCATTAGTTTATCTTATTATTATTTAAATATATCCATTTTTTATAAATAAACACATTTCATTCATTTATTCATAAGTTTAACTTTAGGAATCAAATCAGGAATGTTCCAAATTCTCAAAAATATTAACAAATTATAAGTTTTTTATCCTAAATATATTCTTCTGAAAATTTGAAGGAGATGGTTAGGGCTATGGAAAAACTAAACTGTAATAGCTGTTTTTTCTGCTTGACCATAGCCTAGACCACATCCTTCAAATTCACTTATATCAATCATCAATCATCTATTTATAATATGTTCTGAAAATTATTGGATTTACCCTTTTGCATAACACCAACGATTTGCTGTATTACCTCTAATAGTGAATACGTGCTATTAATTGATCACTCATCATATTTTAAATCTTTATTAAAATTTTTTTTGTCAAATTACATACAAAATCAGAACTGTTAAAAAATAGTTGATAATCCTTCAAAGCTAAATTTAAAGTCTATTATAATTAAATCAGAAAATATGGAATGAAAAAATGATTCCAGCTGAATCAATTTATCACTGGTTTAATCTTTACTGTTTTATAGAAAGGGTTCCTGGCTTGATTGTAGTGATTGTTTAGCTAGCATTTACTTTCCTAACCTATAAAATAATGACTGATAAACCGAAAAACTGGTTGGTTCTTATTCCTAAAATATGATTGTAGACTACCAAATAGTATGTATTTAGAAGAGATGTAAGGCCAAGATCACATGGTCTTTATCCATGAATAGACACCCGAGATGTGTATATCTATTTTCACTTTTGCTTACCTATATGAGGTGTGGCAGAAAAGTAATGGGACTGGCAACACTACTCGGGATCTAGTAACCCTGCAGTGTTGTCCTTTATAGTACATGTGTATCAGTACTCTGCTGTAGCTTAGTGTGAGTTTCAACTCCTTCCCTTAACTACGTGATTTTTGTGACTGCTATTAGTGAAGTGTTGTTTTGGTTGTGCATCATGCAAAATGGAAAAGCAGAATTTGGAGCAACGTGTCATTAAATTCTGTGTTAAGCTTAGAGTACAGGCCTATAGGAAACATTCTTTATCCTGAGTTCTAGTTTTTCGCTGGCACAAATAATTTTTGGAAGGGAGAGAACACGTTGAAGATGAACACTGTTCTGGGAGGCCTTCAACTTCGAAAACTGACAAAAATATCGAACTTGTGAGATCAAACCATCGTTTGACATTAAGAATATTGAGTGAACTTTAAATTTAAACAGATTTATCATTCGTCAAATTTGAAATAACATCAAATGAAAAAACAGGTGTCTTGATCTTCTTGACAGAATCACCAATAGGGTAGATTTCTTTAGCCGTGTGATCACAGGTAATAAATGATGGATTTTTAAGTACAATCCTGAGACAAAGAGGCAAAGTGAGGAGTGGTACACTACAAATTCTCCTGGCATAATTTGTTTTATTAATCCACTGGGATCATGCCTCTATTGGAATATTGTATTATCAAAATACTTCTAGTTTAGGGCTTAAAATCACTATGGAATGGAATATCAACATATAAGAGGGTTAGACTGAAAGTTGTGCAAGTCTAGTTTTATTTATTTTGGTTTATTTATGTTGAGTTTATTTATTTTAATTTCAGTTATTTGTGGTTTATTTTGAAAAAGTTTTCAAATGTTTATAAACTATATATCAGGCATTTTTTTCTAAAATCCATCCAAATGCAGTCGAAAACATAAGAATATGATATCATAAGTTTTTTTGGAAAGTGTCGCATATTACTGCGATATGGGGATTATTATAATCAAATAAGTATATTTTTTTTTTATATATATAAAATCTCAAATTACGCATTAAAATGCCACACAAAAATCAATGCGCCATTATTGTTTTGGCATGACCTCATTTCGACATGAACATACAATTGGCATATATATTCAGTGTGAGTATTATTTTAATTTTTTAGTTTTCTTGGTTATTTAAGCAATTATCTATTATGAGTTATATTCCTTATCATTCTTTTGCTGTGCCTTATTATAAAAATACTACTGCAAAGACCCCACAAAAGTTGTTTATCCAGGTGCCAAAAGATGTTGAAACTACAAATATTTGGTTAAAGCTGGTTAGAATATATATATGTATAATACAAGATGCAAATTGTAAGTTCATTAGGGATTATATTTATTTTGAAAAACTGTTTGAAGTTTAAATGATTGTGTTAAATAATTGTTTAATAATGTTTAATACTGTATCTGTATTAGTTATAACTTATATGATTGGGTTTTTGAATTGACTGACAATAGTATTAAAATTATTTCAAATTTTTTTTTCTATCATCAAATACCCTATTGAGTGGATTTTGGAAAGAAAAGACTTATATATGTTATACATATATCATTTAAGTTTATAATATAGCTGATCCGCGAGAATAATGATAAAACTGTAAACTTTATAAAATTAACTTTATTGTGTTGGCGGGCTCAAAAATACCAAAAAATACTAGATGTTTGTAAGTTTAAATAATTGTACTTAAAAATTTAACCAGAAAGGAATTTTGTAAGTATAATGATGTCGATTTACAAACATCGAGTAAACCCATTTTAGACCTGCCAAAATTATCAAGCCAATTTGACAAAATTTTAAAGTGCATCGATGTTAGTTCCTCTAGAGCAGTAATTCCCAAAATGGGCGCTGCAACGATTGAGGGGGACGGTGATGGCCACAGGCAAATTTGGGGGCGATGAATAATTACAAGTAGTCACGGACAACAATATTACTACTGAGGAAAATAGAGCCAAAGATTACTAAATTGTTAAAAGCACACTCAGTTCATCCTTCTCATTAAGATGATTTCGAACGGTTTAACTTTTTTGTATTAAATTCTATTCTGAGTTTAATAAATAGTTTCATAATTTCCAAGTTCAATGTTCCTAATTTACACCTTTCTTTGCTATATTTTACGAAAAAGGTAGAAATATTAATACATATATATTTCCTATTAATTGCTTTTAAAATTAAAAAAAAAAAATTAATTTCCAGGGGGCCCTAAGTAATATTTTTGCTGGAAAGGGGGCAGTAGAACAAAAAAGGGGGGCACTAGGACAAAGTTTGGGAACCACTGTTCTAGACCAACTATGTTTATATTTAAATAAAATATTTACTTTAATGAAATGAACCGAACTTGACTTGTACCACTATCATTTTGACCCACTCATATGCTGAATCAATTTTATAACCTTTATAGCTAAACATCTCATATATATTTATCAACATATGTTTTATTAATTTTATAACCTTCATAGCTATTAATATGTTTGTTGTAAAAGTATGGTTCTTAGAGAAGAAGTATGTCTAATTATTTTTAGTTAATTATATGTTTTTATACATTCGAACTGTGAAGTGTTTTGTATTAATTTTTTAAAACTTAAATATTTATATTATTAATGTGACTCATTTAAAATAAAATAAAAGTAATGGAATACAATTTAGGGTAGTTTAATTTGTTTTTCATTTCCTACATTCATAAGTGTATGTCAGAAAATCTCACTTGTTTGTGGTAATAAACTAATTAGTGAGCCAACTCAATATTGCTGTATCAACTAGTTTGTCCTATCTGCATTTGGAACCTGCGGAGGTAGGAAGATGTCAGGTCCAGCGATGAGGGTTGACTGTGCTTCTTGTGCGGGTTCCTATCCTTTAGCTGGCCATAATGCCATGGGCAATTAGTGAAGAATTGTTTAACTAATTTGTTTCAGGTCATATTTCTCTGCAAAATAGAATGAACCTTTTTCTGCTGGTACTAGTAGTCTGGAAAATTGAAAGGGGTTTTATCTTCTTCAATATTTTTTATTTTTAGTACAAATTTTTTCTCTTTTCCAAAATTATCAATGAAATTATTTGATCTCCAATCCGGGTTTATCTCTTTCTCAATATTATCAATTCATACTTGTTCCTCAAATGCCAAGTATTGAGTAAGATTTAGTCTTAGAACTTTTGTTGAGAATTAATTTAGGGCTAATTAGAGTATGATTTTTCTAGTTTTTCTACATTAATAGTAGGCTTAGTTACAGCTTTTAAATATGGTAGAATATTTATTCTACTCTCAACAATTTTGTTATTAGTTGTTTCTATTTTTTGATAAAAGCTTTTTCCCAAATCTATCTGGCCTCTAAATTTAGCTACTGACTTCTTAACATTATGGACTGTTTTAAGAGAGTGCACTTGGTTACCCATTATGATAACTGATGTATCATACATGAGGTGTATTACATTTATTTTTTTGTTATACATATTTGGTGTTTTAACAATTAAAGGAGAATAAGTGACTTTATTACAATATAATCAATGGTTGATTTATTCACATGAAGGGTCCTTACCAAGTAATAGATTCAGTTGACATACTATACAGGTTAAGAGGTGATGGCATTATTCATGCTGAACTGCCAGGTTTGTCTCCCATTCCAATGAAGAGCCAGATATCCACTTTATAGGACTAGGCATGCCCTGAAAGAATCTCCCAACCCTTGGAGTTCATCTATCCATTGCTGATATTACAAAATAAATTAAACATGTTCTTAATATGTTAATAATGTTTCAATATAGTATTGGTCTTTGTTCTATTAAGTCATTTATTTTTGGTTTACTTAATTTTGAACAACTCTTATTTTGGAAATTAATTTTTTATTTTTTCAGCCCCAGAACCTCCACCTAGAATGTCACTTTCAAGAAATAATAGTTTCATCGAATCTCAGAAAAGAGCAGAAGAAACAAGAAGTAGTGCAGGCATTCAACAAACACTTTTGGAACCTCAACCTAGTAGTAAAGGTCATTAATGTGTTATTAATAATGTTCTAATATCTTATTGAATGCACGTTTGTTTTGTAAGCTGCAAGATTCTTATTTGCCGAAGCTTTGATTCTACCCATTCTGCTTCTGAGCCAAAAGTGCTTACCATCATTAAAAACTTAGTTAATTATAAGTATTCAAAGTCCAATAAACAACCTCAAAGTATAAGCATTAACATTTATATTTCGGTCCCTGAAGAACCTTCGTTAAGAGCTTCTTTTCATCTCAGAATTATTTAGCTGGGAAAAAAAATCCTCTAAAAATCAAGTCAAAAATTTCTAACATTTGATTTGTATATAAGAGTTTCAGACAGTACTAAAAATGAATCTCATTTCCTTGTACCTAAATAAAAATCTTGTTGGGCTACTTTACTGGAAGGTTCTTTTGGTTTTTGTAGATTTAAATTTATTTAATTCTATAAGCAATATCATTTTCTAGTTATATATAAAAATATTAATTGGTATATAATAACCTTTAACTTCAAACAGAGCATAAGAAGAAAACAATAATTTATGAAATTTCTAAAATTATGTAAAATAATTTATTTTTGTATTTCTGGTGCACATTGGCAAGAAGTTAACTTAACTATCTTTTATAAGCAAGAATTTTCTAATATTTTTTGACCTATCACCAAAAAAGTCTGTGTCCCCTTGTCAGTAGTCTTCTTTTAAGTGAGATAATTACAGATATATTACAAATTGATATTTATCATAAGATTTTTTCTACTATAATGGCGATTTTTTTATTAAAAATTATGTTCTAATTATAGTTTTTATAACTAAAGAATCTGACAAATTAAAAAATTATGGATTACGTTCCCAATCAAGATACTAATTGAGAGACAAGCTGAATAGGGTGTTTCTCCCACCCTACTTGTCACAGCTCTAATTTCCTTCTTCACCTGGTTTATTCTTATTTCTTAATTTTTTATTTCCATTTTAGCTGTCCACTTTACTTTAATTAAATTTTCAATAACCTTTCTTGCTTTACAGCCAGTTCTTTTTAGTAATTACAGCTGCTCAGAGTTTTCAAAATTCATGTCCACCTGGGAAGAACTCTTCATCTTTTGGGACAATCTATGGATTAACCCAATTTTTTGTTTCTTCATATGATGTAAAGCACTGCTCTGACAGACCATATGCCATCGACCAGAACAATTGGTGATTGAAAGGGGCAATGTCTGGTGAATTCGGCGGGTGGGATAGCACTTCCCAATGAAGTGTTTCAAAAATGATTTTACTAGGTGCCACAACATATGGATGATCATTATCATGTAGAAGAATAAATCGTGTCTTTTTGTTTTCCACACATGCAAAATCGGCATTCAATGTCTCTTGGTTTCAGGTTATGGGAACTGATAAAACAGAACCCAATTTCCTTCTTTCTGAATCATTTTCGACTTTAAAGGATGTGAAACTGCTTGTTGAGTTATTTCTAATGTAAATGCAAGTTCTTTTTTGGGACAAATCTTCCTCTAATAATATTTCCAATTCCATGTCTTTGTACACTTTTGACCTTCCAGTATGTTCTTTTTCTTGCACGTCAAACTCACCATTTTTAAACTTTTGAAACCACTCACGACTTCTCTCACTTGAAATAAATTTACTATATGCTTCTACGTGCAATCAATAAACCTTAGCTGCAGATTTCTTCATTTTAAAAAGTAAATCAAAAGTTCCCGCAAATGATGCTTATTCTATACAAAACGATATTTTTTCCTTAAAAAAAATAAATATGATGCTGATATGGAGTTACTATTACTCTAAGGTTATGTCGATACCATCTGGTCAAACTTACAATATTAAGTTTAATTGCTGACTATTTCAACAAAACCTTCTGGTGGAGACATATTTTGTTAAACGGCAGAAGCTTATTTGTACACCCTTTATTTGGGTAAATTTTCTATATCTAATTATCAAGAGACCAAAAACAATAGAATTTTATGGGCGTTGATGACTTCAGGGTTTTATGCCCTAAAGCCCCAGCCAACAACAACAACAACAACAATAGAATTTTTGCCGTTGGTGTATGTGTCGATCTATCTGTACCACAATTATCTCTTGAATGAGTGGACCGATTTTTTAATTTTATTTTTTGAGTTTTGGCCTCTGTTGTCTGTATTCCTGTGCGCAACTATTGTAAAACATATTTTCTTTAGACTATAGTGCCTAAACTGCTCTTATAATACAGTCGTTTTGATATTTTCCAATTAAAATTTTATTTCCATTATCTGTAGTAGATAGATTATTTTTACTTAATAGAAACTGTTATCTGTTTTTTTGTTTGTTTTTTATAATATTTACCTAAAGCTTCTCCTTTATTATAAAATAATAGATTCACATATACCTACTGTGTGCAAAATCAGTGTAATATTAGAGTACTGGGAGCACTATTTGAAATTTCAACATCATAATTTTTTTTTAATTATTAAAAAATAAAAATTTTTGATATTTTTTTAAAATGCCTTTTCATAGTAAAATTTTATTACAGACCAAAAGCAGCAAGAGCGTGAAAAGAAGGTTACCACCTTTGCAGCCTTACCAAATAACACAACTACTTGGCAGCAACAATCACTTGCCCATCAGGCTTCAGATCATCTTGATAATGGTAACTTTTTCTTTTGTAATTTACTTTTTATATTATAACCACCACATGGCTTTATTTCAATTTGGGCTATTATAGTTTTTTGACAAATGTCAATTTATTACTCATATATCAAGAAACAGTTGTTTCAGTCTTAGTTATATTAAATGTAGATTCCTTTTTTTGTACTGATCGTGACTAAACATTTCATTTATCTTTGAAGCAATATAGTATGATTATTAAAGCATGTTAAGGTATGGTAACAAACTTTTAGGCTCACACTCTCTTCTCTTGGTAGGTATATAGAAAAAAGAATGGGGAATGTACTGAAATATTTAGTCATCTTTACTTTCATATTCATGTTAGCAGTGTTTTTAAAATTAGTCTAAATCAGTATCAAATGATGAAAAAGGACAAACGAACCATAGGAACCTTTTAGAGTAAAGTATGAAGATCCAGTGCCTCATTTCAATTACTGTATTTGATATGTAGCAGAGAATAATATGCCATGGGAACAAATCTTTTCCTTACAAGACCAAGAGAAAAAAAAATGTATTATGTAATTTGGTTTTGTCTATGGATAAACATTTTATCTGTTCTTGATATTGGGATTTTTAGGGGTGTTCTGTTCTGAATAAAGTTCTCTTTTTTTTCTATTCTGCACGAAAAAGGTGGGACTTGTGCATACTTTTTCCTTATTTATATAGCAAAACCAATTAATAGCTATTTTTTCATATTTTTCATGAAAAATGCCATGAAGTGGTACTACACAAATTCATGTTAATTTAAATAATTTTATTTAATAAAATAACTAGAAGAAAGAAGAAATTTAAATTTAAAAAATATCTAAACAAAACATTAAAAACTGAAATAAGTTACTAATGTGTGCTGAAAAATTAAATATTTTAAAATATAAAACAACCCTTGAAGGGTCTTAAGTCAAGTAGTATTCTAAGGTCGTAATGTTTCTTTACCAGCATTTAAACAAGAAGTTTATGCTGTTAGCATATATGCATGCTCAACCTCCAGGTTTATCCTCGACTCTAGACATGCCTTGTGACTCCAGTCATTCTACAGTTGCTATAACAGAGTAAATGATTAATCTGGATCTGTCAGTGATTAGTCGACTAAAAGCTACCCCTTCCCTCAGTAAATAATTGAATAACATAAAACAAAAAATATTATTGAACATGAAATGGAGATATCAGATATATCTCATTTCAAAAATTTTGTACTTATAATCGACTTGGAACTTCAGAATATTTATTTTTTCAATTGGCACTATATAGTGTCCTTCATTGTCATACTTAATCCCTTCATTGAAATGACCTGGGCTAGTAAAATGAAATTAAGCATTAGATGGATCAGATTGTTAGGTCTGCATCAGCTAGATGTTGGTTTTCTGCAGCCAAAATATTGAGAAAAACATCAATTATCTGTCAGCTAAATGTTGGTTACCCGAGAGCAGGGTAAATGTGAAACAGATCTTACTGGTTAGTAAATTTGATGGTAATTTCTCATGCTTTCATATCTAATTGTTTGCCTTGAAATTTATATAGTTAATTTTTCTAATTGTTTATTATTTTTCAAAAGTTTTTTATGAACTTACTTTTTTGTTTAAATAGGTTTGGGGGACACTGTTGATAATGGGGTTATGGGCTCTCAGTTACTCAATATAAGACTGAAACTTGAAGAGAAAAGAAGAAGAATTGAAAGTGAAAAAAGGAGGATGGAAGCCCAGATGAACAGACAACGCCAAAAAGTTGGAAAAGCGGCATTCCTACAAGCTGTTTCCAAGGTAAGTTGTTTATCATGATTAAATGAATTTTAAGTAGGCTAGTTTCTTGATATAACTTGAACAAAGAAATAAATACAAAGTAGACAATAGAAAGTTTATTGATATTTTTATATGCTGCCAAATAGCAATGATTGTTAACATTTTAGTTATTATATTTGTAACATTGAATAGTTTGCAACTTCTGAGTTCTTCCAGTACATAAAAAAAAAATTGTATATTGGCCAAATAAAACAGTTCTCAATTAGTCGTTTTATACTTTTTCAGAACTTTTGCACTGGTTTTTATTACTATTAATAGTAGTGATACATTTTCTTTTATTATTGCACTTAGTCTTTTAACTGAATTTCACTGATGATTTTCCTATTTCTTCTTTATCTCTTTAAGGGAATTATTTTGTGTTCATCCTTCTGTATGGATTTTATCAAGTAATGCTCTTGTGTATGTCTTATTTTCTTGAGCTGCTAATTATACTAGTTTTCCATTTATATATCTAATAAAATACAACCAGAATGCTTAATTCTATAGTGGAGTCTTTATTATACGAACTAAATATTTTAAATTAAGTAAAATAATTCATAACATAAACTTAAATTACATAAACATTATTGCATAGATAATAATGCAGTTAAGTAGACTCTGAAGACTTTTTTCATTTATTTATTATCTTATTTTTTTGAAGCACTGGCATGATATGGTTTGAAGGGAGATGTATTCTTCTCTTCAATAAAAAAATTTAACAGATTTTCCAAATTGTTGTAGCTCTGTGATACTGTAATTAGTTCATAACATTATCTTAGCTTTGAATTTGTTTGTAATTTTCATAAAAATAAGTTATATTAGTTAGTTTCCATGTCGTTTTACTGTAACCTAAGTTCTTTTGGGTTAGAAAGAATGTACCATAGGTTCAGAGTTCTGGGACTCCACTGTATTTTCTAAAATTCATCCCAATCATTATCTTGAAGAATGCTATACCCATTGTAATAGTGTCAGAATAAATTGTGTTTGATAGTATAGATAAATAAAAACAGTCTTAACTGTATAATGGACCCCTAACAGGCTCGATGGCCTAGAATGAAAACCTTCAATCTAAATAAAAAATTTTTAATAACTTATATATTATTAGATGAAGAAATAACTTGTATACATTATTAGATGAATAAGCTTGTATCACAATATTTGAGTGTTGAAAAAAATTATCTTATTTGTGCTGCACTGTATGAACAAAAAGAATCATTACTTTTAAATAACTAGTACGTTTTTTGCTTCTACTGTAAAGTTTGCATTTTTTGAGTTACATTAGGATAGGGATATGGAGAAATGATAAACTACTTAACTGTTTATCTGTTCCCTTTAAGAATGTACTCTTCAATCTTTCAGCCTGATGTTTAGCAATTACTATGCTCGAATATTTAGTGACAAATGGTGTAAACATTATTTCTGCCCCTTTCTATAAAAATGAGCCACATAATGGATGATAGATACAAAGCCAAATTTATCTAAATTTATTTGGCTACTCGACATTCATTGATTGTTCATGTGGGAGTCAGGATCCCACCCCAGGGTAGTACTTGCCTTCTGTAGGTCTCTGTCCCTGCAGCCCACCTTACTCGTCATCCCTCCCAAGTTAGGAGAATTCTGGAGGTGAACAGGATCAAATATTGGTCACTGTTTATTAAACAAACATCTTTTTGTTCTTAAGCTTCCGAAATCCCTTAGTTGTTGATTCTAATATTTAAAAGATAAAATTACTTATAAAATTAAACCTTGCTATATTGTATTAGCACACTTACTGTATATGCTCTCAAGCAATGTATGCAATTTGAACACTAAGATTTGTTAATTAATAAATCCCCTGAGCATATGAAGATCAATTAAAGGTACAGAATTTTTCAATATCCCAAGAGGCCTTGAATGGGCTATTTAGGTTACATTATATATTATGCTCCATTTGCTGTTTGAAAAAAAAAAATAAAATCCTTGTTACATTACTAAAACATTTTTAGTTATTCAGGAACTGCAAGATTTTCACCCTTAAGAAAAGTGGAATCGATTTGCTTTAGTAAAAATTTCCTTTTAAGATTTTCCATTAAATATCTCAGATAATCTGTGTGGATAACCATTCTTACTAGGTCTCTGTATCTTCATGAAACTGTATTGGAATTTGTTTAAAATTGTAGTGTTCTTTACAAAACTTCTTGATGGATTGAAAGTTGATTTTAATTAAGTTTTTGATTCATTTATTATACTATCCTTTTTATTTAACATGTATATCTTTCAAAAAGGCTATTTACTTCTAATATCAAATGAACAATGACTTATTTTCTTTTCTTTTTCAAAAATAAAATTTTGTAAATATGTATTTTATAAATATTGTTTTTTACAATTTTTGTGTTTGTGCATGGTAAAGGTTACATTGAGCACGAATAAATATTTTTTCTTTTTACTCACTGACACTCATCAGATATTATTATTTCCAATTTATTGGTGGTGGATTTTTGCATTCTATGTGTGGTGTAGGGTAAGGTGGTGAAATCACCCGATTCAGATCCAGGGCGGGGGACTATTGAAGTTACTGAGAAACCAGCGAGGCCATTTTCACTTCAGGTAAACATACTTACATTTTCAATAAATTATTCCTTACTTCTCAATGTTAGGAAGCATATGAATAGATTAAAATCTAAGAGATATCTGTGGGAAGAGAGGTATCAGAGTTAAACATAATCTCTAACTGTTTTCTTTAATGGTATATTCTTCCCCTGTAAATGATAATTTGCATATTCACTATATTTTGTATGTATATTTATGTGATTTGATACATTGCACAGTTTATCATGCCTTTTATTTTCTTCATTCATTTGATTTCGTTGTTTATATATTTACATTTTATGAATATTTATCTATATTCATTTCTTATAATTTTACATGTTTGTAGTCCTGATGTAGGGTTACTGGTAGGGTTAAAATATTTGGTAAAAATTAAATGATACCGAGCTATCTTGTGTTTTATTTTGATCTTTTTCCCCTCTCTGTTTAATACAAAATAATATCTATTTTATACTTCATTAAGGTTTTATAAGAGAACATCCATTTTTTTAACTTGTTATTTATATTATAATGGTATAATAGTTATATTATAATGGTAAAGTGATAATGGTATTTTGATTTTTTGCAAAGTATTTTATGGGCTTTATGTCCATTTTGTTGCACACTTTTTAAATATGAAAAAATTATCTACCTATTTTTATTTTTATAAGTTTTATTTAATAATTTTTTGTTTTTAAATTTTTAAAATATAAGTTTGTTGAATCAAGTCTTACGACCTATGAATGAGTGGTTCTGTATTAAAAGAATAATGTATAATTGAATGATCTTACACCTTAGTATTTAAAAAGTCAGGATAAATTTACTCACTTATTTCTCTCTCTGCCACACACACACACACACACACGCATTTGATCAAATGAAAGCATTTTCAAATGATTAGATAATGATAAAAAAATTAATAAATTTTTGTAATATTAATATACTAAAATTTTTGTACTTATATTTTAAGAATTTAATTTTCATCATACCCATTGATTAATAGCCAAAATTCAGTTGCCTTGAAGATTGTGAATTCTCCTTGAATTTTTTTTGTCAGGAAAAAAATTGAAATTATGCTTGAAAAACAGTCAATCATAAGAAATTTTTGGTTTTAGCTTAATAATTCTATATAAATATCATGCATATAGTAAGAGGAGATCGAAATACCATCATAGATTATTTGAGAGAAAAACAGTTTTGTTGTGTCTTTTTAATATTCAATAATTTAATCAGTCATTTAAAAATAAAAAATAATGCTTTCATTTGAAGTTTAAAATCAAACAGGTTCAATCCTTTCAGTCTAAAGTCTTTCGAACAATAGTCAATGTAGTCAACGATACCCTACCTGATGACCTTAATATCCCATTAGTATCAGGCCTTATTAAATGCAAATTCACCACATTCAATGAGAAACTTATCATTCTAATCCCTATCCAGCATTACCCATCCTTATAATCCTCCCTAAAGGTTGAAACGGCAGTTGCCCAGAGACCTATTACAAATAATTATATCTTGAGTTCTGACAATGGCCAGATTCTCCACTGGCTTTTAATACCAATAACTTGGATGAGAGAAAAGTTCCGGGATCTTTTAGTGCCGAGCTCTTTCCTCCACAACTGGGGGAAGAGCTCGGTTTGGAGTTTCTCAAGGAGAATGTAAATATTATAAATGGGAATGATTATGTTTAAGATATTATTTTACTTTAGGTTTAAATTTTTATTTTATATTTCTCTTCTATTTCTTATTTTGTTTTCATTTAATTTATATATTTGTAAGTATGGTGTGAATTAGCTCTGTAATTCCTATTACCATTGTCAAAATATTAGACAGAATGTAATATTACAAAATAAAAAAAAAATTTTTTTTAAATTTCTTTATTGATATTTACAACTGTACATAAAATACATCAAGTGAATTTGAGGAAATCATAATGGTATGGTACAAGCATGTAGAGAAACTACTCAATGGTAGCACTCTAAAAACATTTTTACAATATAAGGTCTCGAGGCCATCTTCTTTTCAGACGCCTCGAAGGATTGTCTGGAATAAAAGAGGAAGCAAGATTAGAAACTAATGGGTTTGAGTGGTTAGGGAGTTTGTAATGGAAGGATTGATGTCTGGTTTGGGCTAGATCGGTTATAAATGGAACATTAAGGTCTTTGTAGATGATTTTATTTGTGACAAAGTAGGGAGCATATAGGATTTTATGAAGGATTTTGGATTGTAAGAATTGGATACAAGAGGAATTCGAACATTTAGTGGAGCCCCAAAGCTCAACACCGTATGTCCAGATAGGCCTTATGATTGTCATGTAAATCAGTCTTTTGTAATGAATTGGAAGTTTGGACCGTTTGTCTAGTAAGTGCTGTAATAGTCAAAATCGACGTGAAGTTTCCTGTCTTTTCAGTCTTGTGTGAGGATTCCAGGTTAGTCGTTTGTCCAGATGTAGTCCAAGGTAGCGGATCTGTTCAACTGGGGTAAGGGCAACATTATTGAAGTATACTGTAGGGCAGTCAGTAGGTTTACGACGTAGGGTAAAGGTAATTTGATGGGATTTGTTGGAATTTATTTTAATCCTCCAATTACGACACCATTCTTCAAGGGCTGTGATATGGGATTTGAAGAGTTTGGGATGCAATTAAAGGGTTATTATTAACAGCGAGCACACATGTGTCATCAGCATACGTGAGGAGGATAGTGTTAGGATTGGTTGGGATGTCTGCTGTAGAGGATGGGACTGAGGATACTACTCTGAGAAACACCAGGGGACTGAAAGAAGAGGGATGAATAGGAACCATTGTGGTTTACTTTAAATAATCTGTCAGTGAGAAAGGAACAGATAATTAGAAAGTATGTAGGAGGTTTTAAAAAAATAACTTGAGAAAAATGATTTCATTTGATTAATGTTGTATGTCAATGTATATGTGTATTGATGTTTCTTCTCTAATTTTCTTTCTCTTTAATACTAGCATGATAAAGCATGATATTACTGTATTTGCCAAAATATTGGTTGAATTTTTTTTTTTTTTCAAACACCATAAAATGATATTCTATATTTAACGTTGACTTAAATTTGAATTGTATCTTTGAAAATTTAAGTTAGAACTAACTTGAGGCTTTTATGTCACTTCATTGTTCATGTTTGTTACTGCTTTTATGGTGGTAGACTTAATAGAGTTTATATTAATAATAACATATTTTGGTGAGAAAAAATGCATTTAAAACATTTGTTCAAAATCGGATCAGTGCCAAAAAATATATACATACAAGAGAAATGGAATGTTTAAACAAAATGAAGGTTACATAAAATCTAAAGAGAGAAGTAGCTGACATGAATGGTAAAAGCATTAATATTTAATAATACTAACCTAATTTGGTAAGTTTAAGCAGAAACAAAAAGGTAGAAATGGAATGATCTAATAATTCTAATACTATATATCCATACAATGACTAACATATTTTTTTTTTTTTTAGGTATTTATATTAAATATTGAAATTGATTTCCTATTAGTTCTTTAGCTTTTCGTCTTTCATATTTTTCCCTGAATTTTATTTTCAAAATGGGACCTTTCTAATCAGGATTGACCTATATTTCAGCAAATACAATAATTGTTTTTATGTACTGCATGCATGGGTGTTTATATCATATTTATCAAACATATTCTATTAAGGACTAATACACGGTACAACTTGGTTGTGTTGGTATCAATGTTGGATTGTGGGTTGTGCAACTTGGTTATGTTAGTGTCAATGTTGGATTGAGATTGGACTAATTGGGCAACATGGTTGGCCAACTTGGTTATCTTGGATTAAGTTTGGGTCGGATGGGAAAAATGGATGACTAACATTGTTACGCTGGTGTTGGATTGTGTTTTGGTTGGTAGGGCAACGTGCTTGTCTAAAATAAGTGTGTCTGGGTCACTGTTTGATCTTGTGTGGGACGATTGAACAACGTGGTTATGTTGGTGTTGTATTGGAAAGTGTTTGGACTGATTGGACAACATAGTTGGCCAACTTCGTTATGTTGGATTGTATTTGGGTTGGTTGGGCAATATGGTTGGTCTACTGGTTGTGATGTTTGATTGTATGTGGGCTGGTTGTACAACCTGGTCCCTGTTTCATAATAAAGTACAAACTAATACTATTAGTCTTGTAGATTTATCTTAATTTAATTACACAGACTTGTACAATAGTAACATGTACTTTAGTATTTTTTAATTTCTGTAATATCACTAATTTAATCAATAGTTAGTTCAATAGTTCAATCAATCTCTATCATGAAAAAAATAAGTATTAGTATTATTACCACACTAGTTTCTACACTTGTACTATCAACTAATACTATTAGCTTTTATTATGAAACAGGGCCCTGGTTGTCCAACTTGGTGCGACAGTGTCAGTGTTGTATCTTGTGTGGTCCAGTTGACCAAATTGGTTGTATTTATGTCAATTTTGAATCGTGTGTGGGATGGATGGCCAACTTGGTTAACTTCATGTTAATGTTGGATTATATATTGGCTAGGTAGGCGCTATTGTTGGCCAATTTGGTTATTTTGATGTCGGATTGTGAGTGAATGAACTGGTTGTGCGACATAGTTGCCCACCCAAGTTGTACTGTGTATGAGCCCTGTCAAATAAGTCTTTTTTCTCAAACATATGGAAATAAATATTCTTTATTGATGGTCGACCTTATGGTGTTTCAAGAAAGAGATAATCTGGGTGGTGGACAGACATAAAATATTAAATAGTGGTCACTTTTAAAAAATACAGGGGAAAAAACAAGTTTTCTCTATATTTCCTTAATGTTAAATTTTGACTTTACTATTGCGTCTACCATCCAGAGATCTATCAGAAACCATTACTCATTTCAAACAAAAACTGAGTTATCTCATTTTTTCTGCTTCGTCTTCATTCATATATGTTTCAACTCACATTGATGGGATTCAGCTGGATTAGAAAGAAAAATATATAAAGAGGTTTAAAATATTGCTGGAGTATAAAAGTTACATTTGTAAAAAAGAAATACAAAATAATAATAGAAACCAAAAGTTAAAAGTGAAAACGAAAGCTGATTTAATAAATGACTTTGTATTGATTGATAAACTGATAAACTAATTATACTGAGAAAGTAGTCACTGATAAAGTAATAAATGTTATGTAATAAAAGTAATAACAAATACAGTAACACAAGGTGAGTAAAGACAAGATGTAGAGTGATAAATTACAGGGATATAAATGTAATACATATATTTTTATGAGACTCTTGAACTGTGTTCTATTTAGGTTTCATTACTTTACATTTATTTAATTTACCTTTTTCTGTTATAAAAAATTTGATATTAGAAATAAACAAAATCAAGCTTAAAAAAAAATATTATCTTCAAAATGTAAATAATTAAGGACATTAATGGGTGTTCCGTGATTGATGAGTTATATATACCAATGAGCAAATGTTCATAAGAATTATTCCTAGGCTCAAGCGACTTGTTTCTCGTAAAATATCTCAGTTCGTAACCACTTGATGTTATTACAAATTAAAAGTTTCAAAATATGATGAAATTCTATGTATAACTTATCTAAAGAATTGTCATGGAACTTTTGTGGATATTTTGTTTAAAACTTTTTTCTCAAGCCTTGCATACTGTTACTAAATTGATTTTTGAATTTGTATGCTGTTACCATATTAACAGTTATAACCATTGTGATACAGGATATATCAGAGGTTGAACAAAAATGGTTAACTGGTGATGGTTTTATTGAAGAACAAAAAACTCCTGATATGGAAAATATTGATTTAGAAACTTATCAAAAATCGATTGCCCAGTAAGTATTACTTGATTAATTTAAATTAAAGTTATTTAATTTTTTTTAACTTCTAAGAAATATTTGTGTTGTTTTTCTCTAGAATGAATTCAAGTTTACATGAAATTCAGGTAGATTTACAAAGGCTTGCAAACCAGCAGAACCAGTTGCAAAGTAACCAACCTAATATTCAATCACAGCCTCTTGTTCAACCTTCACCACCCCCTCAGATGCAGAGCTTTGCTTCCCTCCATCACCAGCAGGCAAATTATACAAGTCAACATATCAACTTTAGCAGCCAGCACACGACACCAACCCATAATGTCAACCAGCCTCAGCTTCAACATAATACTTTCAATCAGCAACAAACATCTCAGGCCACTTACAATACAACTCAACAGCCATCTCAGGTCACTTACAATACGACTCAGCAACAGCCCTCTCAGGTTACTTACAATACAACTCAACAACAACCTATCAATTATGGCAACCAACCTGGAACTTTCACTTATAATAACCAACCACAAAATAATGAACATGAATATTACAATGGAAGATCGTTTAGTGGTGCGCAACAGCAACATCAAAATCAAATGCAGCAAATGCATAGTCTCATGACTGGTGCAAATAATAGCCAAACAAATTATAGCAGTAACCAACAATGGCACAGTTTAAGTCAGCAAACTCCCCCTCAGACAAACTACAATACTTATTCTTCCAGGTATTTATTTTTTTTGCTTTTATATTTTAGTAACAGTAGTATCATCATTTGTATTTAGTTTAAAATATCCTTTGATTATAGAAATCTGTAACCAAATCAGATACAGTAAGTCCTTGATTAATGTTGTGCTTAGGAACTTGGAAATGGACATTAATTGAAATGACCTCAACTAAGGATTACCTATCTATTTATATTGATTTTCTTTTCCAATTGTTGATTAATTTGTAACAAGACAAAAAATACAGAGAAAAAAATTATTTAATACTATTTACTTAAATACAAAATAAAATACACATACTTGTATGAAAACTAATTATAATATATAATTAAATTAATTTAATAATATGTTTGCTTCTGAATAAGCGTTTTATGGACCTTATGATACAATTATTTTTAGTGTTTGTTACTTATAGTTGCTGAATTCACTGTTTTTCAGTAGGTTGGAAGAATTGATTATTGATTGCTTACTGGACTGTTTTGATTTTCTTCATAACATTTAAGGATATCAATGACATTTCTTTTTACTCTTGACCTGCACCATAGATTTGTACCTTTGTTTACAAAAAGTTTGAATTCTTCTTTAATGAGGCTGAAAGAAGAAGTTATTCCTTTTAATGTTAATGTCCTTACCTCTTCTAATTCTTTAGAATTTTAAATTTTCATTTTTTTCACTCTCTTTTTGGTTGTTGACAAATTTAAGTGTAAATACCTATTTCTCATGAATCTTGAAGCATTATCAGCTACTATGGAGGACTTAAAATGGAAGCATTTAAGGTTTTTATGCCTAATTCTTTGTATTATAGAAAATAACATTGTGAGTTTTGTATAAGTTTGGAGTAATACACTATTTGCTTAATAGCTTTGGTTGAGTGGTTGATATAAACTGATTTTTCAGTATTTAGTAAATTCAGTTCAGTGTTCTCTTTGATTTTTTTTATGAACTTCCTATTATTTTAATGTTGGATTTTGCCAACAGAGGTCTGAAGTTGGTTACTCGTAGTTAATATGCCAAAATGTTGATATGTTTGAATATGAAATGATACTAAAGGTAAATAATTTTTTCCTTTTTATGATTTTTAGGTATAATCAAGGTTTTACTTTGCATGGTAATTTTGATGACAGTTATAATGGAAGACGTGAGAGTCAAACAGAATTTTATCTCCATGAACCACAATCTTCATCTGGACGGCGAACATGGGGACAACCTTTTACTCCCGATCCAACAACATGGGGAAGGTATGGAATAAGAATTGTTTTTTTACTTTTCTTCTTTCATCTTTTTCATATTTATTTATTGTTAAAAAGTAAATAAGAGATTTTTAAAAATTTGTCATACCTTCTGATTTAAGTATTTACCTATCAGTTATCCTATTCTAAAAAGTGAAAATCTATCACAACCTTTGAATATAGATCATATATCTTGGCCATAGTCTCGAAGGAAGTTGGAATTCAAAAAGGAATGCCAAGTATTTACCAATAAAACTTCTCAGCCATTTCCTTGACCAGTTTTTTCTGTGCCTGGGGGTGTATTATATGAAGTAAACTCACTTTGTATTACCTTCTTCAAAAGTCATTTCATGTTACATCTCAGTATTAAGGGTGTTGTGAGACTCATGATATACATACCCTTCTGATCCCACCACACACAAAGCTTTGTCTTCCGTTCACTTTGATTTGGCCTTGCAGTCAACTTCTCATGTCACATTTAATTGATCCATAAGTTGTTTAAGCATCATCTTCATCCAAGAATGCTTGGATTTCATTGTCTTAAGGCTTTTCTAGTGCTGTTCCATGTTTTTTATTTCTCACATTAAAATTGCCTTTATGAATTGTTGAAACCACTCAAAGCGCTGTGATTTACCAAGAGTATGTTCACCATAGTAAGCCTCTACAGACATTTGATGTGGTTCTGCAGTAGTTTTATTCACTAAATTTGACATGGTCTATTCTATTAAAAACTTTGCTGTGGTATAAAATTTGTATCATTGAGGGTTGAAAATCTTTATCAGTTGCGCCAGTGAAACAGTTTGACAGTAACTATAACAACAGCCAATGCCATTTATGGGTAAATTCTCATTTCATATTCACAGAACTTGTACATAAGATTACTTAATAAACATTTTTATTTTGTTAAACATCAATTATATTTATTTATATGAAGGATTAAGATTCAAATTATGGCAATAATACTGAAAAGAAATATTTAGCCATCAGACAGGACTTGATTGATATTTTTTATAGTTTGTGTATCATTTCAGAAGGGAACCAGTTTCTCTGGATAGCTCTCCTAAACAAAATGGTGGAGAATTACCAGTTCCACCTCCAAGGCTTAACCATGCACCTCTTCCAACACCTCCAGTTGATGATATGGAACCACAGAGCATATCATTTATTGGTTAGTTGTTTATTTTTCTGGAGGAAACATTATGTTGAATGTTATGTGTTCTTATTAATGCAAAATTTATTTTGCAGGTTCGGGTGAAGATAACGAACAATTAAGCAGTGGGTTAAGCAAATTAAATATTACTTCTGGTAATCGAACATATCGAATACCCTCACCGACTCGAACAGCTCGAAATTCTTTTCAGAAAACTCCCAATGAAAAACAAGAACAAGGATTTTATATTTCTTTTGATGAAGAATCCGCACCCAAAAGGCCTAAACCCCCTCTCCGTGCAAAAAGAGGTTCTCCTAAGAAGGTTTGTTCAAATGTCCCATCTATCATTTGAAAATCTTTAGCATATTTATTAGCTTATGTTTACTATATACTGTCTTTACTTTCTGATTCTAATTTTGAAGAAATTAACAAAAAATTAATGACCACAATGTAAAATAAGAAAACCTATGATAATAGGGAGTTACTCACATCGTTGCTCAGGCAGAAAAGTGTGTATCGCTGAAAGAACTATGCATATATGTGTTTAATAAAAGATGGAAAAAAAAAAAATAAAAATATATAATATATATTATAGGTCAATAATAATAGTAAAATTCGTAAAAAGTTTAATGAAAGAATACTGTGAAATCTTTCCTAATGAGCATCTTTCTCTTCAATGAACAACTTTTTAAATGTTCACACCTGGCAGTAAAGGAATTTAGACCCCCTTACAACAGACATTCCTTTAACATGAACTGCCAAATTTTCTTTTCCTAGAGATTTTTTTTTATAAAAAAACATTTGTTGTCTTCCCTAGTATGATTGTAATAAACCAGTTTTATTACTTCGAATCTAAAACTGAACACTGCCATAAAAAAAATAATTTTGTTGTATTCTTCTATGTATTCCTTGTCTAATCAAAGTATCGTTCTTGTGACATCTCTTCTGAACTAATTGTTTCATAGGATTCATATATAACTTTTTATGATTTTGAAAATTATTTAGGATAATTAAAATTTATATTCATATTACTATTTATATGTCCAAGTTAGTAATAAGGGTAGCTAATGAACTTTCTGAAGATAATCAGTACTATTTATGTTTACTGGTTTGTATTATTAAAAAAGAATTGTGTTCGATTACAAGAAACGAACAATTTCTTTCAATATTTTCAACCTGTTACACCACCTCAAAAAATTTGATGTTTTCAATATGGCTTAAGTAAAGATGATTTTTATATAATTTTTGAGTTTTTCCCAAAATGCAGTACCTGGATGTTATAAATTTATTAGACTTCAACATATTATAAATGGTGGAGTGTAACTTGAAAATACCTGTACAAAGCTTGTGAGGAAATACCTGCAAAAAGCTTGTGAGGTCCATAGCTTAAGATGAACAAGTGATGCATCTGAATCAGTATTAAATTATATTAATAGCGCATATGTTAATTTGCCTAACTAGTTATAGTGAGTGAGTAAATAATACTTAATTTTGAATTTTTTAAAGGAATATTTTTTATAATGTTGATAATTTTTAGGAACGTAATTTAACTCAGACAGTGGAACCTAAATTGCTCAGTACTGCAGTCGATAATATAAATTCAGTTGATGAAACTCCTTTACGGCCTCGAGTTATTCATTCTCCACCAGGAAGAGAAGAAAGAGTTCCTGCTCCCCATGATGGAGCTATTGTAATTGGTGCTCACCCTGATCCGGTAATGTTGATTTGATGTATTTCTTTTTCAATTTGGTCAATTGATTATACTATTATTAAAAAATGAGTATAGAATGATTTTTATAAGATTCTTGACCAATTTATTGAGAATTTTAGCTAACTTACAAAGTTGGTTTTTCTTTATTTAACACAATATGGTGTGGTTCATGTCAGAAAAATATTCTTTAGTGTATTTTATAGGGAATATATACATATACCGTGTTCAAGATAAAGTATTGGACACACTATTTGTATGTACTCTCTATTAAATAAACTAAAGAATATTTTTCTGACACAAGCTCCTCTGTGTCATGTTGGATAATGTAAAACTCCTTAAAATATCAGCCTCTTATTTTATGATTTCTTGTTGTTTACATATTTATTTTAAATTAAATTCTAACCAAACAGAAGAGATTAGTATTTCATAATACTTTTGTTGAAAATATTTTTTAATTTTCATCTCTATTTGAGAAGAAGCTGATATTTTCTGAATATTAGGAGCTGAGATAGCAAGAATTGCTATTTTCATGTAAAACAAAACAACGTTATTTTGCACCTTTAAAGTTCTCTTCAAATAATTTTGACAAAGACAATGTCTGCTTGGTTTTGAACAATGTTTTACCTAGTTTACTATGCTGCAATTTGAAATTGCATTATTTAAATAAATTTTTAGCTATTGCTTACCATTAAAAAAAAAAACTCAAAATCTAAAATTTGCCGAAATAATCTTGTATTTAAATTTTGCAATCACTTCCTTAAATTTTTTTAAGAAATTTACAGTTTGCCCTATATTACACCCAGCAGTGTAAATCACACATCCAGAATACAATACAAAAAATAGTATTTTTGGGTTAGTATCATTGTAGGAATCAGTTCTATCATTGTAGCTTTAAAGCTTTTGGAGGTAGTAACATTGTAGGAATCAGTTCTATCATTGTAGCTTTAAAGCTTTT
>NW_027106674.1:1035883-1049891 GCF_000696795.3 Halyomorpha halys
TTTTGGAGGTAGTAACATTGTAGGAATCAGTTCTATCATTGTAGCTTTAAAGCTTTTGGAGGTAGTAACATTGTAGGAATCAGTTCTATCATTGTTGCTTTAAGGCTTTTTTTTTTCTATGGTTTGCCACCAGAATGCTTTAAATACCTATTGTCCTGGCCTAGTAGGCGATTGTAATGTTTGGAATGAAACAGCTACTACTCAGTACTCTAGTTCAGCATCAACTACTGTTAATCCTATTTTTATTAAATTCTCAGTGTGATTTCTGATCGGATGCGTAGTTTTGAAACATATAGATAAGACAAGAAAAATAAATTTGTGCATGCATAAGGAAAAGTAGCAGATAGAATTTGCTATAGTTTGTACTTGTAACTGTTTTTTAAATGTAGATGTTCTAAGGAACGTCCATTGGCAAATGCCTAACTGACAGTGGAATCAATTATGTGATATTTAAGAATGACAGTATATAATTATTTCATTCAAAGATGATGTATCCTCTCTATTTATTTACTTTTTATTTTCATATTATTTCTTTTATAATTTTTATTCCTGAAAGTTTTTCATTTTTTTTTTGCTATAACCAAATGGCCAGAGAAGGAATTAACAATAGTTTCAACTTGATTTTTACTTTTGTAAAAACTCATCAAAATGTAAACAGGCATAACTTAAAACAATTTAGAAAAATTTAAATTGCTTTTTTTATAATTGAAAAACTAAAAATGATCAGGAAGTAGTAAAAAACTTTCGAAATTGACACCTAAAGAAGTGTTACAGAAAGTGTAAAACTTAAAATGGATTTTCCTAATAACTGCAGTTTTTGAGTAGTACATTTTGAATTTGCGGTGTAATGGATACTAGTTTTAAAAATGCAACTATAAATTTAACTTATTATGTGAATTGGAAGTAAGTGCTGAAAAGTGGTGATTTGAATTAAATGATTAAGTGGAGCATATTACAGAATGAACTTTTGTTGACTTTAACAAAAAAATAAAGTTTTATTTATTGAGTAAAATGAAACCTATATAAACAAGTAGATGAATATTTGAGCTAAAAAATGAAAGATAAATTATTTTCATGTAATAAAAAAAATAACGTATTATGAAAACACTAAATTTAAGATAAGTACAAAATATAAATTAAACAGAACTTCAAAGATATAATAAGATTGAAGTGGGGATAGTGATCCCTGTTTTGCAGTGCAGACCTGTAGTTGTCTAAAATAGTTAAAAGAGGAAAAGATTTTACTGTAGCTGTCCATCTCATCCAGAATAAATGAATGCTTCCTATGGAAGTAATTTTTGTCTCCTGGTGCTGTAGGTAAAATTGCAGTTGTGAAATTCGTAACAGCCCTACTACTGCTTGGTCTGTACTGAACTCTGTTTGAGGGCTATACTCAGGTACTGGACAGAGAAGAGGGAGTACTATGAGGGCTTGAGTGTCTCCAGCTTCTAGTTCTATATGAAGAAGGGCTTTGTGCTTGCCTCTTAAAACTTTCATGTCTGTAAACACAAATGTCTTGTCATATAAAAACCAATAGTTATTTGCTGGTGACAACATGGTATCAGGCGTCACCTCATCGTTTATTTTTTTGATGTCTTTAAAACTGAGGAGCTATTTCCTCCAGCCATAAACGTGGTTTTTAAAAAAAGAAGGCCGGTTACATTTTGACTGGTCCCACACTTAGAACCTGTGAACACTGCCTAGTATTAAGAACTAGGTCCCTCTTAGGGACTTTCACTGAAGATGAGATCCCTATTAGCCATTAACCAGCAACTATCATCTAATTTAATGCAAATGTATGAGTTAAAATATTATGTTGATTAAGCCAAAGAGACAGGATGAAGAATTTCCAAATTTCTTCTTGTAGTAATCATGCTGTTTTTTTTATGAAGTTTTTGATATTTGGAAATTGCATACTTCATGATTTGATACTTTTGATTATATCTATGAATTGAAATGTTTTTTTGGTATTTCTTCTTGTAAGACTGTTTCACAAATATGAAATTACTGATGAAATAATTATTCATTATAGATAAAGAAATACTAAATTAATTATATAATTTTTTTTTTACTTTTCAGAATGAATTAGATGAAATGGAAAAGAAGAAAGAACGCATTTTAATGATGTCGTTACAAAGGCGGCAAGCTGCTGAAGAGGCAAGAAACCTTAAAGAAGCTGAAGCAGCTAGAAGAAGAGATTTAGAAAAGGCAAAAGAAGAGGAAAAGATTAGGAAAAAGGAAGAAGAAAAGAGACGAAGGGCTGCCATATTAGAACGTCATAAGGTGAAGAAAGCTATCGAGGAAGCAGAAAGGGAGGTGTGTTACTGCTTTAAAATTACTTTCTTTTTAATATTTGCCTAGAGTTTCTGTAAAAAAGAATTATTAATTTGATTTTTAAAAAAATCCTATTTTTTCCTCATAAAATTATCACCCTTTTTAATTATTGTGATTACATTTTGTTTTGTCATTGACCTAATTTATATTTACTGGGCTACCCATGATTACTTAAGAGTTTATTCCACTGCAAGTGGGCTTAGGAAATTATAATTAAAAATGTTACCAACTTCTGAAAAAGTTTTCTATGCTGAAAATTATTTATTGTTTTTAGGGAAAACAAGTGGATAAGGATCTTTTAAATTCATTGAAAGCATCATTACCAGCTGCTAATAGTTCTTCTGCTCCCAAATTAAGGCAAAAAGCTAGTGGGGGAGGAAGACCGAGACCAAAGACAATTCACATTGATTCAGGAGCTGAAGAGACCGGAATGATGACACCTTCCAGGGGAAAGAAAGGATCATCATCAAATCTGTCTGGTATTGTAATTTTTTTGCTTTTATTATTATTGTAAAACACTTGTTATTAGGTTATTTAAAGATAAATTTTATAATACTCAGTAATCCAAAGAATATTTATTCTTATTTATGGCTAAAAAGAGACTTTTTCCTGATGGAGCAATAACGAAGTTTATAGATGTTAGTTTTTAATAGTATGGTATAAATAATAAATCTTTCTATTGTTGGATTCTGTATTCAATGTAAGATAATTTTAACACTAACAAAATTAAGAAATCACAAACACCTTTTACACAATCAATGTAACAATTAACAAATTTGTGTATAAAGCTTCCCAGAATCAGAGTTTTCTTTAATTATTAAACTTTTTTGATGTGTAAATATATATAGGAGGGTGGTTTGAAAAGTCCTCGGAATGTACTAGAAAGAAGTGTCTTACTTCGGAGAAACTGCTTTTACTTTTCAACACAGTCTACCTGTAGACTAATGCGTTTGGTCCAGCGATGTTCCAATGCCTTGATCCCATCTCAAAAATGAGATTCCTCCAGGCTGTAAAATACCTCTCCAATTCGGGTGTCAATTCTTCTATTGTAGGAAATCTCCGTCCAACTAGGAAAATTTTCAGCTTGGGGAAGAGATGAATGTCTAATGGTGCCTAATCAGGTGGATGTGGCAACAATTCGTACCTCAGTTCATGAAGTTTTGCCATGGCAATAGCACTTGTGTGTGGGTGGGCATTGTCCTGATGAAAGATGACTTTTTTCCTTGCCAACCAGGGCTTTTTTCGTATATCTTTTCCTGTAGTTGGTCTAAGAGGTTTGCGTAGTATTGCCCCGTAATTGTTTGGCCAGTAGGAAGATAATCTATCAGCAGTATGCCTTTTGCATCCCAGAAAACTGAGGCCATGTTTTTCCATTGTCACAAATCACTACGCATAAAACTAAACTAAAACAAAGAGTCGTCACTACCACTCACCCCACGTGTTCACTCACAAAGGATGTGTGATTATTGCGCGGGAACCTCGTTGCTCTAGCACTGACATCTAGCGGTAATTCTGAGAACTTTTCAAACTACCCTCGTATATGATTAATTAATCAATACTTTATGTATATCTATACTCAATGTATTACTATTTTTGCTGAAAAATCATCCTTTTGAGTTAAATATTCCAGAATGATATCTGCATGTTGGAAATTCTGTGCTGGCAAACCCATTTAATACTTGTCTTCTAATATCTTTGCAACTTAATAATTCAGATAATAATAATTTCCTAATTATTATTTTTATTAATTTTTTAATTCCTAATTATTTAATATTTATTAATTTTTGAATTAAGGAGTGTGGAAACAGACAAAAAACATTATTTATGAATGATAATTATTAAAATAATAAAATTTTTAAAGATATAATTTGTATAAATAATTATGTGGAGAAGCTAAATAAATTATTGAACTCAGCTCAACTTTGAAGGTTTCCACCAAAGACTGACAAATACACATACGCAAATGAATGCTAACACAAACACACTCGCCCACAAAAATTTTTTCTGACCCAAACTCTTTTCATTGATATAAGTTCTTCTAATATCATTCCAATTGATAAAACTTTTTCTGTTAATAAGCTTGTTTACATAAAATTTTAAAAGGTTTCTAGCTATAGATAAGCTACCATATTATTATTGCAACAATAATAATCTCAATTAACACCTGGGAAACCTAATACAAATTTAATTACTCCTCCTCTGCATCATTGGGCCATTGATGTATTATTAAATGTTGATGACCATTTTTATCTTTTTATATATGTTCCCTTATTTTTTAATTGGTATATTAAATATTAACTAATATGTTATGTGTATGTTTTCCTATGCACTCATGTTCATGCATGCATTCATAAAAAAAATACATTTTGATTATATTTGGGGTCTTTGTTAATTGTTTGTATTCCATTGAAAAGTATTTTTTCAGCATGATATTTTTATTAATTTTTTCTTTATTGCTTCTTTGAATATATACAATTATATTTTTATTTTTTAAATATATGTGTTATGTATGTATAAATCTATAAAGATTATATGCAAGTGCATATATATATAAATATATATATATACACACATATATATACAACATGTATACACACATATGAAGTTACATTTTTTTTGCTGAATTGGTTTGAATACAATATTTTGTTGATTTAAAAGTAACCATTTATTTTATGCATTGTTCAATGTCCTTTATTGCTTAAGTAAATGTAGTGAATGTTGTGACATGTGGGTTGAAATAGCACTAAATTCTACGATGAGAAGGGACTACTACAGAGGTTCTCAGGACTGTCTTACAGAAACTAGAAAGCCTCGCCATTTTCCAGGTAAATGTTAATTTGTTATATATTAATTTTATCTAAACTTGGCTTCATTATAAACCAGATGGCTAAATAAAAGTAAAGTTTTTTTTAATGACAATTATGTAATTTTACGAAGTAAAAAATTTTTTTATTGGTAATTTTAAGATTACAGACCATTTTGAACAATCAAATTTAAAACAAAATTAATTGTAAATAAACTCTGATCTCTTGGTCATGCCAAAGTCATTAGGTTGAATTAAAAATTATAATTGCCTCAAGGTTAAATTTCTGCCCTTTAGAGCCGAAATAGAAATGATTGATCAAGTAACATTGTTTTGTTATAAAAATTAAAATTTTTCATTATACTTATAATTTTGTCATATTTAAACATTTAACCAATGGTGTGTTATATCATGCAGAAGAGAGAGACACAGTATCCCTGAAATGTCCAATTATTCTATAAAAATAAGTCATATATTGAAACAAGTTAATAAAAGGTATTTTCTTTATTCCCATTTTTTTTTTTTTTTTTTTTTTTTTTAATATTTTTCCTTGTGGTTTTTGTTCTTGCCATTACTGAAATCTCAAAAAATTCAATCTTATCAAAAAAAAAAAAGAAATCAATGTTTAATCATAGGTTCTTTTTCTGTTTATCAAATAAATGCATACATTTTTTTTGTTATTTAAAGTGACATAATTTGTTTAATTCAACAGGAAACACATATCTGATAACAGAGTTTTGAAAATTTTGATAACAGTTTTCAAAATATCGTAAAGTAGGTCACAATAAGTCCATATCTGGAAACAAGTGTATAAATAAAGATTTTTCTCAAAGAGCTACCGTCTTTGTAATTTTAAGTACATCTATCATGTTTACTTCTATTTACCATAGATGGTTGCTATATCAACAAACCAATTTGTGAAAAATGCCCATTGGTGCACTTATCTTACTAAAATGTAAATAATTTTGTGTCTAATTTCCGTAATTATTTTTTATGATACTTGTGAAATGCAACAGTAATGACAAATAAAGTGTACAAAACTGATACCACTTTTCAATTTTGGTCCTATCAAGATATTCTTGAGTTAGTAGTTTCTGTATTTTATGTGTTATTGACTGTACAAATGAGGGCATTTCTTTTTTTCTTAAAGTATACTATAAAAGCTGTTGGTGAAAGTAAAAAGTTGGTACTTCATTTACTCACAGTTAAGGATATAACATTCCACAATTAAAATTTATAAATTACTTACATCATAATAAATAATGATGAACTTCTTTTCAAATACAATAAGAGTAATATATTTGCATACAATAATGGCGTAAACTATTAAACGAAGCCTTCAAACAGCATCATTTCCCTTTAAACACGACAAAGGTCTGTAATCTTGGAATTTCTCTCACAGCAATAATATTACCGAGTTAAAATCAATATTGGGGTCATTTTCTGAAAAGATGTATCTTTATTCACTTTTCCTTTTTTAAACAGTTCCTTCCATTTTTTTTTTCTAGTTAGTGTTGTTTACTAATCCAAGTTTTTCACATTTTCTCTTTTTAATGAACTGTGAAAAAAAAGAATGTTCAGAGCAAAGTGAAACTAATATCAGATCCTTTAAAACAGTCATGAAATTTGAATATAACAGATCAATGAGAATTTATGAAAATTAATGATATCTTCATAGAATCTCCCTCCAAAAATTTTAATTTTAAAAGGAGTCAACGATTAATAGGAATATGTTGAATCAGTTAATGTTTATAAATTAGAATATAAACTAATATAATACATCCACAAGAAAGTAATATCTCTGCATACCTTATGCGGTTGAATAGTTTTAGGACTACATTCAAGATACTCGAAATGTATTTAATGCTCGGAAAGATGAAATTCCAATTTTTTTTATAAAAATGATACATCGTTGTCAGTTTTTTATATGTTTTCGTTATCTGGTCAACTTTTATTCATTTGGCTAATATCTAATTAATCTGAATGGCAGAAAGGTTGGGGAGCTAGGTGAATGAGAAATTTCAAGAAAGAAACAACTTGTGTCACAAATGCTTCAAGAGTATAGATTAAGATTTTTTGAGGTTAAATGCTCAAACAAAGTGAAAATTAAGTAAACTCCTTAACCTTATTGATCTGCAAGTCAAGATGTGAGGAAAAAAGAACCTGATAAATGAGGAATGTTTAAGTCACAGATACTTCACATTCAACATTGTCAACAATCCCAAAGGAAAGTGCTTTGCAAATTTTGGTTGTATGAAAAAAGAGATAACCTGAGCTACCAGTATCAGAATTTTCCTTTCGATATGAACTTCTGCCTTAGTTAGATTATGATTTCTGATATTTGTTTTAGAAGAGATTTAAGAACTTAACACCATCAATCAATTTATTGAAACCAATCGTAATCTCAATAAACCAGTTCAAAGTTACATTGGTCATCTTGGGGACACCAATATTAATGAGAAATGGAGAGTTTTATGTATGATTGAAAATAGAAAGAGCAAATATTAATGAATTTGAGCTCAGAGACAATATTTATTATTCCTCTTGAAGGAAAAAAAAAATTTTGAAAATCCGTTATGTAATCACTATGTCCCAAGATACCGATAAAGAACACAAAAATACATCTTATTCGAGAATGACATCAATCAGTCAGTTTAAATCTGTTGATAATTTAAAAAGTTATGAATTGTTTTTGTGTTCTTACTCTCAAATGTTTAATATCTAAATATATTTTAAGTGGTATTTTTTATAACTATAAATCTTTTAACTGGAATCCGTAACTAATCTATTGCTCCCAGGCTTTGATTATTTTTTTTTTTCATTTTTTGTTTTATTTGAAGTTTAGATAAGTATGAATCAGAAAGTACAAAAAGTTTCCTGTACCTGCCATTGAGTTTGAATTTACTGCTTAATTCTTGATCACTATATAATAAAATCAGTTCTATTAGTAAATAAAATTGACTTTGTTAACTACATATTGAAATTTAGTAAATTTGTAGACATATATATTCAGAATTTTTATGCTGTGTCTGAGTAAGTATTGCAGTGTGCTCATCTGATTTTGTTAAGTCTCTTTGGGCTAGTACAGATTCTTAGTTTATTGTTTTTTTTTAAATATTTGTTCATGCTCCTGGTTCTTCGACATGTCTTTTAATCAAATTGGTAAGTAAAGTAGTGGTACTTACAGCATGATGGATATTATAACACTTGTTTGGTTATTTAGTTCATAGAGCTTGGTTTCATTCTACTATATATGTAATATTTTATTAATAGTTATCTGTTAACTTTGTATTATTGATGTAAGAATTTTTTTTTAAATTGAACTATAGAAAAGGTATTATTAGAATTAAAAGTATTATCTCAGCTATTATTCATTATTTTAAATTATTTTAGAGATCTTAATTTCATAAAATATATGACTCATGCACAGCATCCTGTTGTGTTTCCACATTAATTTTTATGGCTAATTCGCCAACAGAAATAATTGTATATGTTACGGCGGGTAGGGGTTCAAAAGGAACCTTTACGAGTCCAACCGTGAAAAGAAAAGAATAGTCGAATATTGTTATTTTTCTATTTTTAAATAAGTAAACATAATATAAAGGAACACAAAATATACCAACTAGAAAAAAAAAGAAAGCTTAAAACTATTACAAAACTAAATTAATTGAACAAAAGAGAAAAAAAAAGTCTTATTTCACTGGTGATTGGTGGGGCCCTGGTTGTGGTTGTTCTGAGTGGATATTCTCGTAGAAGTAGATCGAAAAAAGGGACATACGTCCGCCCGCCTTGTCTTCTTGGAGGATAAGTTGAAGAAGTCCGCCTGCCGTGGTTAAGATGATTTAACTGGCGAAGATGGCCAGAATGCTGGCAACTACGAGTGTGTAGTGAGGAGAAAATGGAGAAGATATGTATGTGTATGCAGTGAGGCGTTAAGAAGTTGTCTGTCTATTTTTTAGTTTAAAAAACAATAGAGAGTAGTTGTTTTGTTTTTTTTACTTAATAAAAATCACATGTTCAAACTATCGATTTGTGGACCATATGTTGGCCGTAACAGTATAATTGAAGTAATAGATAAATGTATGCCTGCCAACTGTCAATAGTAACACCAAAAATGGTAGAAACTGTTAAACGCCAATATTTTGACCCACATTACTAGCCTTCTTCAGTGCTACAAAGAACAACAGTTGAAATTATAATTATAAATGAATAAATGAGTGATAAGTAATTATAGAAATAAATTTAGTAAAAAATACAAATAAATTAAATAATTTTAAATGGGTAATATTTAAAATATTATTTAATATTTAAATGATGATATGACGATATAAAAGATATAGATGTAAACAAAGTAAAATGACAAAAGTAACGAGGAAATTGATTAATGATACATAGTAATTAGAGATTAAATCTGTAACAATGATAAAAGTAAAAATTGAGAAAGAGGTAATAATAAAGTAAGTGAGAGAAAACTGAAGAATCATGTATTAAAAGGTAAAAGATTCTTTAACAATAGTATAAAAATAAGAATTAAATATGATTCGATATCAATTAAATATGAAGAAAATATCAAATAAAATAAAGCAAGGTGTAAATGATGGAGTTGGATATAGCAAAAATTGTAAATTAACTATTGTCTTTTTTTTTTTTTTTCGTAACTACAATATCTATTGGTATAATGCCCAAAACTATACCATTACTGTAATACCATTTTCTGTATACATTTTATTAATGTCCCCTTCATCCGCTCAGTTATCTTGTGCAAACAACTTGGAGTAAACCTTTTAGTGTGCATGTGTTAGTTTGACAGGGCAAAGCATTGTTTTAGGTAATCTTAATCCCTTTTAACTCACACAAAGGGATAAAGAAGCCTCTAACAGATCTTCAATTGAGGTTGGACCTACATTGCAGAAATACAAATCACCTGAATGTGTAAGGTTATAATCAGTAAAAATGGTTGACCATTTCTCATTATTTATAAGTAAATAACTATCCCAAACCCTATGTCGGAGTCGCTGTTGTGAATATACCTTAATTTAATTATAATTACTTACAATTTTGGCTAATGTACTCCTAAAAGCCACCAAAAATATTTATTTTAATTAGATGATTTTAACCTAAAATACTTCTAATATTGCAATATAACACTACACTACTGTAATATAATTTTTATTGGTTGATATGCATAATATATATAGAATGTACCCTTTGACTACTTTATAGAATAAATATTATATACATTTTTATGTTTAATATTATTAATGTTATTTAATTAATTAATCTCTTTTCGGTCCAGTTAAATTTGACTTTTAGAAGTAGTTTTGAGATCTTGTAAGGGCATTTGGATTATTTTAGTTGATTTGTTGTCCCTTTTGATGAATTACTTTCACTGTAGTTTAAATCACTTCCTACTTTCTTTATTTTAATTCATTTCCCCATAATAATCTTTTTATTTTAATATCTTTGAATATTGTTGTTTTATAATTTCTTCATATTGCAGAAGTAGGGGATGAAAGCCGAGGCACATCTCCTGGAAGATCGCTTGGAAGAAGGTCTTCTTATAAAACTTCAAGAGGTAGGTATTCGTCATTGACAACGTATTTTATTTTTAATCTTATATCTTGGTTCATTGCAACATGCAAAACAAAGTCAAAACACAATATAGTGGTATGTAATCTTATATATTTCTATGAATAACAAAATCTATTAACTTTAAAAAGTTTTATATCCAAACATTTATCTTCTTGTTTCTTACAGCTTATAATAATGCTATTTCGGAAAACAGACAATGTTATGATTTAAAAAGTTTTAAGAAAATAAAAGGTTCAAATATATTTAAAAAAAAAAAAAAAGTCGGGTTCGGAAGTGATATGGTTGGTTACAGATGGTTCACCAGAGGTACGGACGATGACGCGGCCAAGGGTTGTCCCAGCAACAAGACGCAAGTCCAACTCCCTCATGAACCTCGCCGGTAAGACTGATAAAAGGTGTCGGCTTTGGGCATCGGTGAAGGAATCTAATTTAACAGGATGTTTTCCTTCTTATGTTTTATTGGTGTAATGCTCTTTTTCGCTTTTGTTGTAATCTCCTATTTGGGATATTATAGATAACTTGATAGGTTGCATATTTACAAATTGCTTGTTAGGAGCAGTTTTTATTTCATTTTAACCAAGATTAGTGCTTTGTATGTTTGTCCTGGGATGGACCTGTATGTATGTAAGTGGCCATTGTATTTCTAAACAAATAATTTTTGAGAATAATGTAAATATATATTCTTAGTGATATATTTACAGCATGATATAAATTTTAAACATGAGTACTAAATTTCGGGAAATTTTACATTGACAAACAATTCTCTTAAAATTTGTTTTAAATACTTTATTTGTTTTGTTTTTTTCTAATGTATTACTCATTACAGATTAGTGATATAGAATATTTAATCTTGTTCTGGTAAAGATATTAAATTTTATAACAAAATTTATGGTATTTTTATTGTCAAGAATTGGATTTTAATCTGAGTTTTCCCTATTTAAAATTTGAAAACATAAAAATATCAAAATTTCTTTTAAAAATAATCTTCATTCAAGCTGGTGTTGGTGATGATTTGGGATTCTTTTGCAATTTTTCAAGTTATCTAATTTCAAACAGTATTTTTTTGAAACTGACATCCATGAATGTTAAATAAAAGAAGATGCCATGAGGGAACCATAGTTGACATATTTGATGGAACCATATTGAATCAGAAATAAAAAAGATTCAGTGAATATTTACTTTTTTATGTGTGCCTTTTTTAGTTACTTTTTTAATGTTTTCGTGCAACAAACTATGTGATTTTATTTAGATTCTAGAACACAGATACACTATTGCAAAGCTTGTAGTAGCAATAGCTGTCCTATCTAACTATTTAGTTACCTTTCTTAATGGACTTTTTTCCATGATAATATTTCAAGTGGTGAATAAATAGCAAATTTGTATCAGTGTAACTGAAAACAAAGTTAGGGAACAAAAAAAAAAAAAAATAATAATACTTCTATATAAATAAACACATATTCACGTGTTTCTCCTCTTACAATATTGTCTGTTAGTTATTTTATTGTGATCAAAAATGAACTCTTACTGAATGTGGTACAGAGTCCTGTGGGTAGATCTCTGACTGAAGGGAATTATGAATAGCTAAAAAAGATTTGTTTGTTGGCCCCAAAGACATTTCCGTGTTTCATACTCTTATGCTGAGTTAAGATGTTATTCTGCTTCTGTAGACAATATTTCCTTTGCACATACCTTTTCAAATAATAATAAACAACTTTTATCCTTCCTATGTTTATAATTTTCTCTAATTTGAGTATTCTATCCACTAGTTGTGTTTATTGACCTTCATTTATATCCCTTCCTACTGCCTCATTTCAACTCTTCTTTATTCTCCATTCCACTATGTTCTGGAATTATCTCCTCGTTAAAGACTGTCATGCATATTTAAAACCCTTCTATTACAATCAGCTGCTGGTTAGCCGTGCATAATATTAAAGCTATGATTTCATCACTTACATTTTAATTAATATCGAATATTATTTCTGGTACAGTTCTACTATTGTTTCTTGTAAAATATATTACAAGAATTTCTTTATTTTTTTTTTTCATTTACAATAAATTAAAACATATTATTTGTAGTGCTTATTTTTGATTTGCAGATTTTTTTTTTACTAGATGATTACTTGTAATTATTTAACGATTTTATTATAACAAGTATAAATTCTGTATGATTATGTATTAATTGCAATAATTTATTTGGCCAGAAATAATTTTTTTTTTCAATTTTGTTCTATTTTAGGCAATCGGTTTCAAAATTTGTTAAATCTTTTTCAAAAATTTTACAGAAGATACGATACCACAAAGATAAGATTTTAAAAAACTTTGGAATAAGACTTTGCCATGTGGTGTAATAATATTAGATCTTGTAAAAAAAAATGGGGCTAATTTTGAAACTGATTATCTCATTTGATGGATGGATCTCACTTGTTGGAACATGCTACCCTTCTGTATGTCAAGTCTTATTCCATTGTAACTTATTTATCTCCTCCTCATCCAATCTGATGCTACCGCTTAGTACATTGTACTACAACTCTTATATTCATTATGTATTTTATCAGCTAATTTTTATTTAAAATTATGGTAAATAATAAAAGGGAAGGCATCCTGGTGCATATATTTTAGTATAATTGGGAGAATATTTTACTAACATACATTTATACATATGCGTGTATGTGTGTGAGTGAGAGAGTGTACACACATGTGTACTTATATATATTCCCATATAAATCAGAAACTAGTTAAACATTATTACGGAAAGAAATACCAACTTCTAATTATAAATAATTGTTTTGTTCACAGTTTACAATTATTATTCATATTCTTTTAGTAACTTTTCAGTACAGCTTTACATCTTAAGTGACTTAAGTTGCAAGAGTTTTTTCTTTGGCTCAATTATAACAACAGTTTGTGAACATTCTTCTAGTTTATCATTGATAGTCTTAGATATCTCTTACTTAGTTAGTTTTTAGATGTTTTAAGACCATGTTAGTATATTTTTTTCTGGTACGATAAGTCTGTAGCGTAAGAAGGGTCTACAGTTTTGTATTCCATAATGTAGTCCATCAATTTTGTGTTTTTATATCCCATGCTGGCTATATGGGAGTAGCATGAAGACATCTTGATTGAAATTGTCAGGCCCTCTAAAGCAATGATTCTCAAAGTGTGTTCTGTGGCACCTCAGGGTGCTGCAAGAGTGCCATAAAATGTTCAAATGATGTTGATAGCTTTTCTTCTGTTACTATAAGGTCCAAGTCTAGAAAAATTTGTGTCCCCATAATTTTG
>NW_027106674.1:1050131-1057828 GCF_000696795.3 Halyomorpha halys
TATTAAATATGACTTAATTGTAATTATATATAATATTATAAACTCTTAATCTCAGGGCATGTTTTTCTATACAGTAAGAACACTTAATTTTAATAAAACTTTTACAATTATAGCAACACTAACCAATTTATACTCTTTTTTGATGTTTTCTATTTCAATAAATAACCATTGACTTTAAACAATCTTTCAACAAACAAAGACTGACTAAACAAAGCATTACTCTTTTCAACACTCTTCATCCACTGGCGATCCAAACAAAACAGTATCTTATTCTTCTTGGTTGTTCCTTTGATGTCTTCTTTTTCAAGATGTCTACTACTGAACCTAGACAAAGGATCTTCAGGACATCCTGCATCCAGGAGCTGTCATCCTTCTCCCGCGCTTAACAACGAGTGGTCTAAAAAAAAAAAAACCCTTTCCTCCTTCTCCTCTTTGATGATTGATGCAAACATCAATTGTAACACAACAGATTTGAGTTTTTTCTTATGATTTTCCATATGAATACTAATCTTTAACACTTGTTTTTCGACTTCTATTTTTTCTTGAATCTACTGTAATTACAAACATGATGATATAGGAAGATAAATAAAGTTTAAAATATTTGAATCTGCTCAACATGGCCGCTATTCGACTGACTTTTGGAAGGACACGCACCGCCATCTTCTTTATTTTGAATAACGTATTTTTTCTTCATATTTGACTGATGAAAATTTGTTAGCTTCCTTTTTGGTTCGATAAACAATACTGAAACGATATTTAACATTGATAGATAAAAATAAAAACATACTAACAATCATTTATATAAAAAAATAACTATTTACTCAAAAAGAGGATATTACAATATATATATATATATATATGTATATATTTTCACTTTACTACGTTTGGACACATCCCAGCTGCCCTTTTTAGATCAAATGGTGTATGTTTTCCAGGCGGAACAAAACCATTAAAGTGGGGGGTGGATTTCAATTAAAATTTTGTCCTGTACAATCATTTATATATATATAATATGAAAACATTTCTATTTCAAAATGAATTGTTAATGTTTTCCATTTCAATTTCATTTTTTTTTTTTTATTATTTCACTTGTATCCAACAGTACTTAAATTAATTCATAAAAAATATATTTTACTTTTTTTTTAATTTAAAAAATAATTATTTTTTAAATTTCAATAATGACTTTTGAAATCATTTCTGCTTACACTTCTGATATTTTGTTCCATTAGTAGATAATTTATATTAAGTCCTATTTTCAAATGGTTATAAGAAAAAATGTTAAACATAAATATTTATTATTATAATTGTTATTGTTTTTTTTTTTGGAGAAGTATGGATTTCATTGATTTAGTGATTTTTTATTAATTTGTAGAAGGTGCTTTAGTTGAATTTTCTATCAAAATTTTGTACAAGCACAAGCATTTTGAATAATTTATTTATTAGAGTCTTAGTTCTTCAGTATAGACATTTTGGAAATAATAATATTGATTCAATATTATTATTTTAATCATTGACTTTCAGCAATTAATGTATAGTGAATGCTTATAGTTTGTCCAATATCCATTGTACAGAGCCACAAAGCACTTAATGCCTGTGATAGCTTTTTGATATAATGGTTGCTTCAGTTGAGTCTTGCAGCAGGGAAACCTCAACCAGATTAGCAAGTTCGGTACTTTCACTCAACACATTACTAAATTTAATTTTACTTAGTTATGCCGATAATGTCCACATGTATTGTTAAACCAAAATAGCATAGAAGCATCTGTTCCACACATAGATTCCTATCAGAGTATTGCTGATATCATTATCGAGTAGACCTTCTGATTGAGTCGTTATCATAAAAGGCGATGGTTCAACTTGAATGCTCTAGGCAATGATGTGACAAGAACCAACCTCCTTGTGGCTTTTGAATCCGCCCTAAAACTAGACTGAAATGCTCTGCTTAATGCCAAGCTTGTTACGGAATTCGTTCAACTATGCCATGGAAATCCAATGATCCCAGCTTTGAGCTTCCACTAGTCATCCCTATGAGTATTGATAGTGATCTGGCTCCTCCTTTGCTTAAAACATTTCGTCAGCGAGAGGTGTCAACAATTATGAAATTTTAAGACAAACCATTCCATAGGCCTCTGTATATCTTTTAATTATTCCATGAACATTTTATTAGTATTTAATAGGTACCATAATTTTTAAGTTTTGAGTCCAATCGTTTCTTTATGTTCTGTACAATTGGTTTCCACTTTATATTTATTATTATTCTCAGAATATAATACAAATTTAATAATTACAACTTAAACAGTTTTTTTCTTATTTGAATTAAATCCATTTTTCAATATTTTTTTTTATCTACCATTTTGTAAGATAACAAATGAGTCTAATGGGGTAAAATGAAAGCTAATTATATTTGCTTCAAATTCATTCCTCATATTTCTTCTCATAGAATTTTGGACAATATTTTACAAAATAAGAGACAATTACAAAAATTTGTAATTATTTGTATAAATTGGTAAAGAGTGAAAAGCTGAAAGTGATGATCATTCAAAGCTTCTTTAGTCCCTAATTTGATCAACTTAAATAAAATAATAAGACAAGCATATTTTTCATGTGCAGATTTTTGGAGCACTAAAAAACAAGAAAAAAAAAAGAAGCCAAGATTTTGCTGTTTTTGGACAATTGTGGCGGTCACAGGTCTTTCTTAGTATTCAAATTTTGTTTCTTACTAGTAATTTAGGTGAGGACCTGATATATTAAAAAATTAGAGAAACATGATCTTTTGCATTCATGGATGTACAAGTTGACTCGACTATTGCATTTGAAATGGAAAAAGTATAACTATAACAAAAATAAGTTCTATTGGTAAAATGATAAATTTATTATGAAGTACCAAAATTAAAATGGAAAAGATTTAAATTGACTGGAAATTTTAAAATTTGGGAATAGTTTCTGTGTTTATTTTGAATTACATCTATTTTAAAGAAATTCTGTGGCAAACATTCTTAAAAATATATACTCCCTGTTCCTTCATGTTGATTATGGTTTCTATTTCAATGAGTTGGGAGCATTTTTTTTTTTTTAATTTAATTAAATACATTATTCAATAGTTTCTATCAATTATTATATTAGTTTTTTTAGCTATTCTGTTTCTATATTTACAGCCAGTTAACTTTTTATTTTATTTTTTAGCTTTAATTAATTTTATTTACTAATTATAATTATATCTGCATGTCTAACATTAGTAACTTTATGTATTTAACCATTAGTTTAAATGTATAATATTAATAAAAATGGCTAAAGGGAAAAACCGATTTTTGAACCACATTAAGCCCATGTATTTTTAAAATTTAAAAATAAAAACTTATAATGTAAATTTTATTCTATGTACACATTCATTTTACATTTTTGTAACTTTTCAGCCTTTTTATTGGGTATTTAGAAACATTTTTATCTTCAGAGCAGTCATTATATAAAACTATTTTTAATAGTACAACTCTTGGATGTACTTGTATACACTTATTTAAAATTATGTTTTCTGCATTGTTTTATCACTTAGGTTATTTATATATTGACTGACTGTTTATATTCTTGCATAATCGAAGTTTTGTTAGTTTCATATCATTTAAACAATTTATGTTCTTGGATTTTAATGATTAACTTATAATGGAATTTCAAGAACATCTCTCCTATTTATCATAATATATCTATTATAATAATCTTAAAAATGAAATGCTTAAATCTATTTGCTGTAAGTTTACTTAAAATGTGGAGAAAGTAGATTATAGGTTTCTTAGTATTTTGATTTGAATGTTTGTAGATATTCTTATATATTAGGTTGCTGTTATGCTTTATCCTTTCAAGGCTTAATGAGGTGAAAGAATTTGATTATATGTATTTTTAATGTTTTTATTAATTACATCTGGTAACATATTGAAATATGTTTTCTAAAATTTTATGATGGTTGAACAATATAGTTGGAAAGACTTGTTAGATGTGTGATTTGATAGAGCTAAGGCCTTTAATGTTTGGTCCTTTATGCATTATGGCAGTCAGTGAGAACCATTAGCAAATGATTGCACTACTCACTATACTTCCTCAGGAGAAACCCAAATCTCCAGTGGATCATTTTTAGTGGAGATCAGAGGTTTTCTGAGTTTCCTTATCCACTTTTTTGTCAGCAGCAGTATAATAGAAAACTGAAGTCTAACATAAAGAGTAAAGCACTTAATTTTCCACAGTCCTATTTAAAAAACAAAGAGAAATATATATTGTTCATTGCAGTAATGGACTAAACATTTATTAAGCCTTTTATTGTAAATGTTTAAAAGTCACTGTCAATTCAAAGGTTGAAACATGATCTTAACAGTTGTGGTGGACAAAGGAAAGCAGTAAGATTAGACCAAGTCTTTAAAAACTGAAACTTAATTGTAACGTACATTATCTAATTTTTATTATATTTTTTCTGTGTCAGTTGAAATTTCTCTAGTTTGGTATTAATCTAATAGAATGACTGCTAAAATATATATCCAATTTTAATCAATGCAGGTTCAAGCTGTGACCAGGATAGCCTGGCATATCGCTACACAGATACTGATTCCGGGCTTGGAAGGGCAACCCCTCCAAGGAGAGTTCCTTCACCTTCTGGACCCGGATCCCTACCTGCTGGAAGACGAAGACCTGATGATAGTCTGTCTGACGCTGGTTCTGACTATAATGGTCCCAGGCTTTATCGCCAGCCTACAACGAAGAGCAACAAGGTTAGATTTTATTACCTTGAACTAACTGCATATTTAGTTACAGATTTTATTGAAGAGGTAGTACTTTAATGGTTGGTATGATGTTTTACCTGTACTTAAGTTTAAAATAATGTATTTCTATTAGAACTTTTCTTACATTACATCCGAGAGCTATTCTAACATACCTTTTCTTATATAAAATCATTTTTATGTTAACAGAAATATTTGAATGAATTATTAGATATAAATAAAGAATCCCATGGTTTAAATGGCAATCGCTTCGTCCTCTACGGGGTTCATCAAGGTACGGCTTAGCCTATCTTAGTCTTTTAAGCCAAAGACACTTGACTTTTAATCCATAGGCCGCCTTTATAGTGCTCTTGGCAAAGCTTAGGCTAATGCCACACATAGGCTGCGGTGTGAAAGGAATGGTTTCAGAGCCATTTCTAGCATGTCTGTCAGCATGTTCATTGCCGGTGTTACCTAAGTGCCCGGCACACATTCAATGCTGACTCTATTTGTGCGTGAGAGTCTATTGAATGCTGCATAGCAGTCTTCAACAAGTGCCCCTATTACAGCCTGGCTGTCTGTGTAGATGGTGATTCTTCTACCAGAGAGCTCTTCCTCTATAACAGTACTAGCTCAGTGATTTATTGCGAGTATATCGGATTGAAATACTAAAGTGTGCCTCCTTAAGGGAATAGATATACCTTCCAGTGGCTTGTCGCCTCGCTAGATGCCGGCTCCCAAGCCCAGGGCTGTTAGGGAGCCGTCCGTGTAGCAATTATTGTCATTGTTCGGTTTATGTATCTTTGTTTTATTGATTTTGACACTTAGTTCAGTGCCTTAATATTTACGGATTTGTAAGAGTGTATAGAGAGCACCTTAGAGGATAAGGCAAGATAATATGGCATAATATAAGATAATATATGGCAAGATAATTCAGTGGATAGATGAGGATCTTTCCACTGAATTATCTTGCCATATCCTGCTATAGTCATCTAGCATCTTATTTAACAAGCCTGTACATAGTATTCAGAGATTGTGCTTCAATTTCTAGGTGCCGTGGAGTCAAACAGAGCATAACTTTTACTGCAGCTGTAGGAATGGTGCTTATAGCTCCAGTGATCATGAGGCACACGAGCCTCTGTAGTCCGTCAAGTATATTCCTATACATTCCTTCTTTGGCTCTGTGCCACCACACCAGGGCTCCATATGACACCGTTGGTCTTATGGCAGTAATATATAGCAAGTAAACCATTCTTGGTTTGAGCCCCCAGTTCTTGCCTATCGCGCCTCTGTAGGCCCTTAAGCATTTGAGGGCTTTACTGGTTTTCTCTACCACATGCTTATGCCTTCGTAGTTTATTATCCAGAATGACCCCCAGGTGTTTCACCTCTTCGACTTGGTTTATCTGGATTTTATCCAGTATAGGTGATCTTATTGTCACCTTTATCTTTTTGAGAAGAAGCAGACACCAACCTTGAGTGGGCTGATGCTCAGACCATTGTCTTTACACCAGCCCGCCAGAATGTTTGCTGCAGTCTGGGCTAGGTCTGAAAGTACCTGAGGATACTTTCCTACGATCAGGATAGTAATGTCGTCTGCATAGCCCTGCATAAAGTAGCCTGCCATGTTTAGGGTTGTTGAAAGAGAATCAACCACCAAGCACCTCAGTAAAGGAGAGAGCACCCCATCCTGCGGGTATCCCCCTTTGGGCCTAATCCGCAGCTCAGAGTGCCCTAGCTCCGATTTGAGGATCCTTTGTTCCAGCATGAAGGTTATCCATCCGTATACAATAGGATCAATTCTTCTATCCCTTAGCGCATGATTAATAATACTATAGGGAGTCTTGTCAAATGCACCTTCAATGTCTAGGAAGATGCCAACTGTGATGTCTTTTTGTTCAAGTGATCCTTCAATCCTAGAGACCAAGTTGTGTAGGGCTACCTTGCACGATTTCCCTGCTTGATAGGCAAATTGTCTGGAATACATAGTATTTGCCAACAATTCCTGTTCTCTGATATGTCTATCCACGATCTTTTCCTATGTCTTCATTAGAAAGGATGTGAGACATATTGGTCGAAAAGCTTTAGGATCTTCATAAGATCCCTTCCCCGGTTTGGGTATATACCACACCCTAGATGTCCTCCATCCAGTTGGGATGTATCCAAGCGCTAAGCTACCTCTGAGGAGTTGAAAAATATGTGTTCTGATCACTGGTAGGCCTTTCTGCAGCAAGGCAGGAAAGATTCCATCAGTGCCAGGTGATTTGAATGGCGATAGAGTTAATCGCCCATTCATAATACTTTTGGCTTTCTCCCACTTTTCTCTGCTAGTACTGTAATTATTGATATTGGTAGAAATGTAATTGTTCTCCAGCAAATCACAGTTAGGGAAGTGGGATTCTGCAAGAACACAAAGGGTTTCTAGTTCAGTGGAGGTTGCATAATCACCCTTTTTTAGTGTACCCAACAGTCCCATATTGGATTGTTTGGAGAGTATTTTGCTTATTGGCATGTAGCCGGAATTTTGTCATGAAAAATAATATATTTCTGATTAAGTATTTACTTATGTAAATAAATTTTAAAAAAATCTTGTTTAAAATTGTATGGCTCTTACAAATAGCCTATTCCATACTATTTAATATACACTGTTATCATTTGTGCTGTTAAAAACATTTGTATATGTTGTGTTTACATTTCCTCAATAACTCATTAACTCTTTAGATGGATGATTCATTTTCATGTATTTTTTATTTACATAAATGTTTAAAACACTATTAATTACTCATATATTGGAGTTTTAGATGAAGAAATAGCACTAAAATTAAGTAAAGGCTGTATTATCAAGTTAATTAATTATAATTAAGATTACTTGAAGAAGTTTGTCGGGGGGTGCGGTCAGCAAAGAACAACATAAATAAACAAAACCATATTTATTTATTTTATGCCGACGTTTCGACCT
>NW_027106674.1:1059263-1071707 GCF_000696795.3 Halyomorpha halys
TTCTTTGCTGACCGCACCCCCCGACAAACTTCTTCAAGCATTAATCTACGGTCAACTATCTACACCTCAATAATTAAGATTAATTGTGAAAATGTTTTATAGGAAAGACCTGAAGAAAATGTGGTTAAAGTAAATAATTATTATAGCAACAAAGTGCTTACCGTCTTTTTTTAATTTTTTATAATGAAGTATTTTTAAAATGTTAGGTATATTTTAAAGTTCTCTGTAAAATATTTTATCAATTTGAAATTAAAAATGACCTCATTAGTTTAAATTTCGATGGGTTCAGTAGTATGAAAAAATAATTATACTTTTTAATAAGATGTGATTACTACTATTCCCCCCCCCCCTCATCAGTAAGTTTTTAATTTTTCCTCAAACAAACCACTTCTGCTGTGATATACATTTCCTCTGAATGTTATATATTTTTTTTATTTTTACAGGGTATAGTTCTTAATGCTGTGGAATATTGTGTCTTCCCTGGTGCTGTAAACCGAGAAGCAAAGCAGAGGGTAATAGAAGAAATGAATCGCTCTGAAGCAAAACATTTCCTTGTTCTTTTCAGAGATTCTGGTTGTCAGTTTAGAGCTCTATATGCCTATTGGCCAGATACAGAAGAAGTGATCAAATTGTACGGAACAGGACCAAAGCAGGTTACTGATAGAATGTTTGACAAATTTTTCAAGTAAGTAGTAAAGTAAGTTAGTATGTTCATGATGAAAATTTGTGACTATGTTTTTTTCTGTTTTTACTTTAATTTATCTATGTTCAAACACACGGAGGGGGGAGGGGGGAGAGAAGGGAGATAGTAGACATTACTAGTAGTGTACTTGTAATAACAAGCACTATGTAAAAACAAAAAACTTCTCATATGTTAAAAAAAAAAAGAATATTTTCATTGACATACATATGTTTACATTAGTTTAAAAATAAGTAATTTAATTTTTTTTTTTACTTTAAATTATGAAAATAAGCTATAAATTAATAAAAATAAAGTAATAGTTTGAGTGCTAACTGTGTAGGAAAAAGTGTTTAAAATAGTAAATAGTAAGTGTTAAGTGATAATCTGACTTTCATTAATACCTATCTAATATTTTGTTAACTAAACTCAAACACTTTCAGGAAATAGGTGTGGTTTAAAATTATTAAATCAAAGGTGTTGGTTAAAGATCTTTTAAGAATTTGCCTATCATGCAAAATAGGAGAAATTTTGGAAAAAAAAAAAACCAATATGGAAAAGTTATGATAAATTTTCCAAATTCTCTTTTGGAATTTTGGAAATCATTAATAAACATTTAAATAGGAATGATTCATTTGCTTTCACTGATGTTGACTACAAACTGATAAATATATTGTATACATTTGTTTTCATTACGTTTGTTGATGATGTAGAAAGATCATTTTATAAACATTAAAATACACTAAATGGTGGAAGATAATGACAGTATAAATATATGTAGAAATGTTTGTGATAATTAATTGTAATGAATAACAGCTTACTGATTAATTCATTAACGTTTTATTTATTTTTTTCATATTATCAGTTAGTATTTAAATGCAATGATTTATGGATATAATCTTTGATTCTAGGATTTAGTATATCTATCTTTATTCTAGATTTATGGAATAAATCTTGGTGATTTTCTTTTATTTTTATGATACCAGTTTATATACCTTCTTATTAGAGTTTTTAAAAATGGTTCCAGCATTAAGTTTTTATCCATTAACATGCATATATTTAATATGTTTATGTAATCATCTTTTCTTATTTGTTGTGATATATTTAATTATTTATATATTAATTTATTTTTTGTTTCTTTATTTTTTAATATTGTCTATTAGTTATCTTTTTTAAATACAATTGTTCCTTGGGTTTTACACATTGTGTTATTAACCATTAATATATATATATTTTTTAAAATTTATTTATTGATATTTACAACTGTACATAAAATACATCAAGTAAATTTGAGGAAATCATAATGGTATGGTACAAGCATGTAGAGAAACTACCCATTGGTAGCACTCTAAAAATATTTTTACAATATAAGGTCTCGAGGACATCTTCTTTTCAGACATCTTGGAGGATTGTCCGGAATAAAAGAGGAAGCAAGATTAGAAACTAATGGGTTTGAGTTGTTAGGGAGTTTATAATGGAAGGATTGATATCTGGTTCGGGCTAGATCGGTTACAGATGGAACATTAAGGTCTTTGTGGATGATTTTATTTGAGACAAAGTAGCGAGCATTTAGGATTTTGGATTGTAAGGATTGGATACGAGAGGAATTCGAGGGTTTAGTTGAGCCCCAAAGCTCAATGCCGTATGTCCAGATAGGCCTTATAATTGTCATGTAAATCAGTCTTTTGTAATGAATTGGAAGTTTGGACCATTTGTCTAGTAAGTGCTGTAATAGTCGAAATCGACGTGCAGTTTCCTTTCTTTTCAGTCTTGTGTGAGAATTCCAGGTTAGTCGTTTGTCCAGATGTAATCCAAGGTAGCAGATCTGTTCTACAGGGGAATATATTATTATAAGTTTATTGGTACTGTTATGTTTGTCACAAATGCTTTAATTGTTTTCATATTTTAGTTTACAAGAAAAAAAACAATCAAAATAGTTTTCATTTTAAATTGTACCCCTTTCATAATTCCTTTCATCCTACAGAAATTTTTTCAGGCTTACTAGTAGTGTACGTTTTAGCTGTCTTTTTTGCATATTTAGATATTTTAGTTGTATAGTTTTTGTTTTTATGGCATATTCTCCAGTTTTTTATTGCATATAATATAGTATATCATATGGAATGTTATCACATAAAAATTCTTGTATATATACTTTTAAACCGGTGTAGTAAACAGATCTAGTAAAAATTTCTGTTGATAGGAATAAGGAATTATTGATGATTTTCTTTATTTTTAATAAGGAATGATTGATGATTTTCTTTATTTCAGGTACAATTCAGGAGGTAAATGTTTTTCTCAAGTACATACCAAACACTTAACTGTCACAATAGATGCTTTTACCATACACAATAGTCTTTGGCAGGGAAAAAAAGTCAACTTACCCAATAAGAGGGATATGACACTTGTAATTTAGTCATTTTAGTTTTATATTAACAGATGACTAATTATTGTATAAATAGCTAAGTAATATTTTCCTGTATATATTGTAATTGATCTGTATAACATAAAGATAGCTTTTAAGTTGTATTAACTGGGTACTTAATACCAGTATAAATTATTATATGAATGGTCTAGATATATTTGTTTTGTATCAATATTTACCTTTTTTTTTTAATGATTCATAATTTATATTTGGACTTGTAATTAAATTTCTATTTATTAACGTTGCAAATTTATATATTTACATACATACGTACTGTTATATGTATTATGTGTGTGTATGTATGTTTTTTTAAATGTAATTCAGTTTAAAATTACTAAAAATAACAAATAAATTAATAGTTACTAAAATGCTAATAGGATATTTTTATAGAAATCAGTATATTATAAATTTATTGATTTTTGAAATTTTATTTTAATTATGATGAAAGACTATATGGTTTTTGAAGGTCATACATTAAAAACTAATAATCCTTACTAAATTAACAAACAAAAAAAAAATAAATAAATTGCATCACATTTAGAATCAAATTAGGATTAGGTTACTTTACCTAAGCTGCCATATTGGCTTGCTTGCATATTAGTCTGAGAGAATAGACAAGAGTTCTGACCATCTAGATGTATTTTTCTTAAACCAAAATGAGTTGAAATTTATTTCAATTGATATTACCACATATGAATGCTGTGCCAATTTGCTTTTCTTTTCTTTTTTTTTTTTAATTTAAGTTTTATTATTAAACAAGTCATTAGGTTGTGATTATGGTCAAAGCTTTTGCTTGTGTTACTGCTCCAGTAACAGTTATACGCTTTCTAAAATTGTTTATTGTAAATTATAATTATATACATACTAGACGATAAATGTTATATGTACACACATACTTAAGCACTCTGTCTGTTCATGTATATATACAATCTCATCATAATATTTGGCAAATAATTGATTTGTTGCTAAAAAAATTTTAAAGATGTTAATATATTGTAAATATGTTTAATTTTTTCGCTCCCCCTTGTTTCTCTCTGTTTTTATATAATTCTGATATACATATTTATTAATTATTGAAAAAATAGTACTGTTGCAATTGTTTCCTAAACCCTGGATCAACTAGCTGTCAGTATATTTATATTTAAAACAAATGTGATCAATAAATAAAAGATTAATTGTGCACTTGTTTGTTCTGTATGTGTTATATACTTTTACTTGTATTTACCTTTATATGAAATACAATACATATGGGGAAGTATTGCAATTGTGAAAAATTTAGAATTTACGTTTACACACCAGCTGAGAAACAAAAAGTGGTATGAAATTGAAAGTAGATTATGCCGGAGATGTTACAGCAACTATCTGTCTTGGCAATTGCTACTGTACAGAATCGATGGTTCACTTTTTTTTCAATTTTCTCAAAAACTGCTCTGATGATTTGGATTAAACTCAGTGTATCTATGCATAATAAAAGTGACCTTTGATGTCAGCTAGGTCTTATGCTCATTGCAATTGTATGACAATGCTTTATTTCTGATCTTGCAAAAACCTTCCTCTAAGGAAACATTTAATTTGAAGTAGTCAACCATATTTCATTGTTAGTATTAATAAAAAAAATCCTTTAGCTAAATTTAAGTGATACTCTGAAAAACAATTTCTTTTTTGCTACTCAGTCTATAAGATATTACTAAAAAAAAGAGCATTTCTTTATGATGAGTATAAGTGTGAAATAGAGAACTAACTCATAAGGTTCAGAAAAAGAGGTTGAAAGTAGAACTCAGTTTATGTAAACATAAAAATTAAATGATAGTTTTTTTTCCTAATTAATTAAATAAGAATATTTGTGTAGGTTATAATCAATAACAACACATAATATCAGAACTAATAAATAATTAAAATTTACTCTTTTGGAAAGTTTTTTTTTTACTTATATTCCTTTATTATCAAAGCCATTTTTTCGTGTATGTGTTTGTGCAAACACTTTTTAAATCTGACTACCAATTAATAAAGTAAACAGATATTTTGGTTTTTATTTTCCTGCAAATATGTTTCATATTCAGAGACACTGCTGCAAAAATTTATTGGGGAAAGAGGAAAATCTAAAATTTTCCAAAATTTATACCGGATTTCTCAACTTGTGAGGTCTAGAAATAATTCCCTCAAAGGGTTTGTGGTTGGGTAGTTTTTGATATTATCAGCTGAGAGAGCTCTCAGTGAGAACAGAGAGCCTTGCTTTCCTCAGTATCTTAGCTCTCTATGCCTCACAGGCAGTGCAGGCGACAACAATGTGCTCAATGACCTCTGGTATGCTGCAACTGGGACATAAGGGGTCAATGTTCAGGCCATGTTCTTGGAGCTTGGTGCTGAATATCTCATGCTCTGTGAGGTCCAATGTTCCGGTAGGATTAGGCAGAGCTCACCGTTAAAACTTCACCTGATTGCTCTGTCAGAGTGAGAGGTTCTGAAAATAATCACTGGGGGGGAACATATATCTCAGGTTACCCAATATCTCACCATTGTTATTTGTCATAGTTACAAGGTATCTGAACCCCCACATGTGACTAAGGCCATTCAATGATGGGGCCACCCTATTTCGGAAGTAGTAATAACCTATTTTGTTCAATGTAACCGTTTTGCTTCAGTGTGATCAATTACTGTACTTCTAGTTTAATTTCCTCATTTGTCTTTCTATTTTGGATCCATGAACACTTTGAGAACTTTATGTTGAATTTATCAGGAATTTTCATTACTTAGAAATTCAAGAAAAATGTAAAACCAATTCTTTAAAATAGTATAGTGCCCTGCTCTGTTGATTCCAATAAATCATAAAGGTTTCTGACAAACTTTATTTATTTTTTAACATATATACAAAGAGTTTAAAACAGGTATTCATTCATTTTTATATGCCTTCGTTGGCCTGATTACAGGTTTCTTTTCTCGTTTCTCTCCAGTTCTCAGTGTTTAACCTGATGGACCCAAGCCGGTTAAATAAAAATTAAAACTACATAGTAATAACATTTTATTTCATCTTATCTTATATATATATACACATGCACACACACATAACATCAAGGTCACCCATCTCGTAAAAAATCACTTTTTAGAATTGTAAGACAATGTTTTATTTAATGTATTTTTCCATAAACTTTCTATGAAATTCTGATCTCAAAGAGTCATTGATAAATTGACTGGTCTTCTTTTCAGGTTCAGAACGTGCACAGTTCTTGAAAACTACGTCATCATCCCATCTCCTTTTCACCTCGAAAAACAAAAAAAAGGGAGAATAAGTCACAAAAAACAAAACAAAAAAACAACCAATTATGACTACAAACCATTAAACATAATATTAAAACAAGGTAGTGGTAAGAAAAAACAACTTTCTGACAACCACCAGGGCCATCTTCCTATAATATAGGTTCAACCATCTATATATAATAATTATAAAACACTTTAATGCAGCCAAATAGATATAATAATAACTATAAATACTAATGCTAAGTCAAAATACTTTGAATTAATATTTCAATAGACTTGGAAATGCTTATTTTTTTTTTTTTTAAACATTAAATCAGTTTATTAAGAATAGATAGAAAGAAGATTTTTATTTGAGAAGTATAATACCAAAATTTTACTTAATTGTTCTTCTTTCCTTTCTGAAAAGCGAATGGAAGGATTTGTCTGTTTTATTTTATCTTTAAATTGTATTCTTGAGTTATGATAAAGAAGTCCCTTATGAGTATTAAGAGACAACGATGAACCCTAAAACTTAGTTTGAGGTAAGTATTGTCTGATCTAAATTGAATCATTTATTTTAGGTTACAAGACTTAAATTACTGAAAAATACTTCTTTTTGCTAAATCAATTTTCTGAAGGTAAGACAAATTTGTATTAGAATTGTGATAATTTAATCATGGAATATATTGGATATTTTTTTATGGAATTTTCATGCATTCATATAGTAGGACTGAGTTAGTTTTTTCTGGATTATTCAAAACCTATTTTTGGAGGCTTATAACCTTTCTAAAATAAAAAAAAATCAATTAACATAAATATGGGGTCTATCTAATATTTATATTATAGTAAATGCTGTCCTAATAGGTCTACAATAAAAATATCTATTAAGTTTCATAAAATCATGGCTCCTATGTCCGCAACCTCCTGTCTGTTGGAACCCCTATAGTAGTTTCCAACCACTAGTCCACTATAGGCGATGGACCAGGGTAGTGTCCCGTAACACATATTTTATGAGGACTAATTTTTAGAAATTTTTAATAGCTCACCTCTGATACTTCAGTGTTAGTTGAAAGATTTTAACGGGTAAAAGCAGCATAAAATTAAGGATCTTCAAAATTCTTATAAAAAATGCAAGTAAAAATTTTCAGCAGAAGCATTGCAAATGGTGGATACCCATATGAAATTGTGAGAGTTAGTTCACGATATATATTAAGAGTTGATTTACTCCAAATTTAACATAAATATACCCTCTATATTAGTTAATGAGGAAGTAAAAACAAATAAATAAAATATAATATAATAAATGCTTACTTTTAGATCAGTTTTTGTGGCTTGAGAAGAATAATTTAGTAATGGGTTACCACTTAAAATATTTTCCATACGAATTCGCTCTTCTTCAGCTCTTTTCTCTTGTTCCTAGAAAGTTTAAAATAAATAATACTTCAAAGTTTGTACAAAACAAAAACGTGATTGTATATATTAAAATTCACAACAGAAGGAACCACAATGAAAGGTAAATAAAATTTGAACATAAAAAAATGAAATAAAAGCATCACTAGTTGTAGAAATAGTGTGGTAAAGTTTCCAGTCATATGATATCATTTTATTAGACTGTAATGTATGAGAAATGTCAGTTCCCAAATTGCAAAAGTCTAGACGGTATGCTTTGCAGGTTAGCATTTTTCTTATAAAAACTGTTTCAAACATGGCTCATGGCATAGATTTTATTCTATGATAACATATCAAATTTATTAAAAGTGATTAAATTTATTCTTAAACCTTCAAATAATAAGTAAATTATATATAAGAAGATGGTCAGGGTTGAGGTCAAAAGAGAAACAAAAATAGTTTACAACTATTTATTTTCCGACGTTTCACCCCACTTTGCAGGGCTTCATCAGGGCTGTTCAAAGCGAACGGTTGAACAGAAACGTCGGAAAATAAATAGTTTTAAACTATTTTTGTTTCTCTTTTGACCGCAACCCTGACCATCTAATTATATATCAATTTTTACGGTCAACTATATATACATGTATACAATAAGTAATTATGTATCTAACTTTTGAATCCAAATGGTGAGGAAGCTTTACTTATTTATGTACTTCGTAGATGTTTTTTTTAAAATTATAAGTTGTTTTCAATGTAAAACTTTTGAAATAACTTTTTTATAGCATAAAAATCCAAGCTTTGGTGATAACTAAGGAATGAAATGAATTACTTTTTTGAGCTGTTCTGCTGCCCTTTCTTTCCTGATGCGACTTAGTTCTGCTAGAAGTGCTGCAGTATCATCTTCTGAATCTGGATCATCCGACTCATCATCATCAAGAGGATCATCTGCATCTAAACTTGCAGCTGGAGCTTGGTCTATTTTAAGTCGTTTGCTCCTAAAATTCATCAAAAAATATGATCATTTCACATAGGAAATAACTTCAGAGTCTAATGTAAGAACTGCAACTTACATAAGCTTCCTGTACATCTTATTTAGTAATCAATTATAGACAAATTAATTTCTTTTAAGATAATCAAAAGAATAAAATTGTTATATGAAGTTTGTTACTTACGGTAGGTCAGAAGCTCTGTTTCTAATATTTTTTTCCCTCTCTCTCTCATCCAATTCTCTCCTGAAATCTCGACTTCGGAGTTCTTCAGTAGTACCCTGACCATGTTCTCTATAAATAAAAAAATACAATCAAACAACAAGTTACTTCAACAGACATTGTTTCTCTCAATTTAATGCTCATACCCTTAAATTTACTTCTATATTCCCTTGAGAACATTCAAGAAGCCATTCAAAAATTCAAGCTGACCTAGATATATTAACTCTTGGACCATTAGTAACTAATATAAACTAGGTACTAACTCATTAGGCTTACTGAACCATAATTCTGCCGAATGCATTACCTGAAACCATAAACTGTCATATTTTTGTGAATTTTAGCCCGACTTCCAATGAAAAGGATCTGTTGGCGGCTTGGCGGTATCTGTTTTGAATTAACAGAAGTTGATAGATATGACCCAATTAAAGCAATAACAATATATTAATCATAGGATTATTTAGTTGATAATACAAAGATTTAGTTGCCATCTTTGTTTCAATCTGACAGCCCTGCAATGTGGGGCGAAACGTTGGTTAACAATAAATAATTCTCTTTTACTATTTTGATACCTTTATTGACCGCTACCCGGACTATCTTCCCACAACTTAATAGGAAAGGTTTTAACTCGAAAAAGAAATACAGTTCAGCAAGTACCTAAATTTAAATAAAAAGAAATCAGGGATGATTGTACACACTCCACTTCATAACTCAATTTTTCAGAATGTTTTACTTCTGTATAATGATAAGATTCAATCCATTTGGTATGAAATGCAGAATTATTCTAGATCAGACAGAAGCAATTATTCCTCAACCATAGGCATCATCTTTAATCCACAAATCCTTTATCATTTAAACTCAAATGGTTGATTTGACACTTATGAACTGAAATTGGTTCTAATGAATCCACTGTTCACCCACTTAACATTTCTCCAAGACTAAGGAGTAATTAGAAAAATAGTCAAGTAACTCTTAAATGAATAGTGTCTCTGAAAAATCACAAGCATATTTATCTCTTATAAAGTGAGAACATTCTAGAGGCTTCATTAACAAAATACATACATATTTTATCTTTCTACATTCATTATAGTTTTTCATTATATAAGTTAAGAATGAACTAAAGAATATGATATTGAAATTTGAGACAAGACCTAGATAAAATCAAATTGAGGAAGAGAACAAGTTTAAATAATTGTGTATGTAAAAATGATTTCATTTTAAAAAAACATAATACATTATTTTAAAAGTTTAGTTATAATATCGAGTCATTGATGGTGAACATACCTAAATTTTAATTTTGTATGACTTGGAAGATCTCTACTTGAGTACTGTTTGGAAATAGCACTAAGGTCCTTTTCTCCTCTGCCTTGTCCACCTCTAGCAGGCTCAAATGTTGGTCGAGCAGCTGTTGTCATATTTTATAATTGTTTTTAAATCGTTTAATTAGTATTTTTAAATTGAACTAGCTAATAACCTATGTTCCACAGTAAACCCAACGCACACTTGCCATAGAAACCAAAACACTGATTCAAGGCAATATAACCTTACAAAAACAAAGAAAACCTCTTATCTACTGTATTATTGGTGAACTTTTGTTGTTGGTATTAGGTATAATTGAATTTTAATAAACTATCAACAATTGATACTCGTTTCGTTGAAACAATTGATAAATGTTCTATTAGTATATAATTTGAAAACAGCTCATTGTGGTTTTTAGAAGCAGTGTGACAAGAACGTGTAGGGGAGGGCCAACTTTTGATACAAGAAAAATAGTATTGTTATCAGATATAATTCGCTATTGTTCAATATTTATTTAATACACAGAGCCAGTCTGAGGGCTAAGAGGGCCTGTGCAAACCTTCAATATTAGTCTCCCATCATATGAACCTAATGTTGTAGGTTTACCATAATGGTAAACCTATAGATTAGGTTCGTTGATAAATTAATATGGGATGGTCAATTACCATCCCCCTACAACCTATCAACTAATATTATCTAATCTGTGAACTTTGTTACTTCACTTTATGTTTTTAAATCATAAAAATTCCTTCAGAACCTTCAACTCAGTTATAATTATTTTTATGGTAATTAATTACTTTTTCTCCTCTAAAAAGACGGGAAACGATTCCTACTTAGGCAGGATATACGTCGATAACTCGAAGCTGAAAAGCTACGAATGACTGTGTAAAGGAAATTAAAATATCCGACCAACATACTAGGCGATACAATTCAATTAAAGACATTGAATTATGATCCTCACGTAATGGTGATAATTTATTAATCAATGTCATTTTTCTGTTCTAGAATGTCGAGGTAGTTGTACTAGATAGACTGACTCTACAATGATAGGTACCTCTACCCTAGGACAGGATGAGTTTTAAGGTTTATAGAGGTAAGTCATCGAAGGATGGAAACTTTGCTCTGCAGGGAATGAGTATACAGTCGCTAAGGGGAATACAAATTCTGACTGGGTACGAGCCATAGGTTCTTGCCGGTAGGAAACTTCGTTCTATAGGGTATGAGATTGCAGTCACGAAGAGGAACGTCCTGACTGGGTACAACCAGCAGGACCTTAGGATTAAAGGTCTAGGAATGAGCGAGTGACCATCAAGATCTAGCGTGAAATAAGCCATATCAGGTCGTAAAAAAAAAAGTTAGAAGAATATACTGAATCTATGTGTCGATTTGCTAGGTCCTAAGAGGGTAATTGTTCACCAGTAACTCTGGGGTAATGGATTACTGATTCAACAATCAGTAAATCAATATAATACAGTATTTGAACAAGAATGGGTGATGCTTTTTCGCGGGAAGCGATTGGGATGTTAGTTCTAGGAATCACTCATCGGTAACGTTGCTACAAGAGGATTCCGAACAAAAAAATTAGGTATGAGGTTCCTTAGAGGCTCTTAAGAGCTCTATAGTTCAAATATCTGCATATGCTGATGACATAGCCATATACTCGGCGAGCATGAATGCAAAAAAAAGCCATGGACCAGGCTATAAAAGCAACTCCAACTTATCACTAATATATTTGTAAATGCCTTTTTCTTTGCTCCAGGAGGTAAGAAAAAAAAACTACGAGACATAAACATACACATCAACCCACAAAAAACTGACGCCATCACTTTCTCATACAAGAAAACTCCCAACACAGCACCGAAAATTACCGAACAGATAATACAAACCAAGAGGCATCTCAAATGCCTTGATATGAAACTGGAATCACGCCTCTTACTCACCGCACACATACAACACAAAATACAGATCGCCAAGTCAACATTAAACGGTTCGAAGGGATTTATTATTTTCGTTTATTATACAAGTTAACGAACGCTATAGTATTTAACAGCTATTATTATAAACAGACTATCATTATAAACTATATAGTATAAACTATAGACATCTGGCACATTTCGACAGACACTGACCATAGAGGACGTGACCGTTCCTTAGTATCAATGTAAAAAAGCAAGGGTTGACACTTAGGCAGGTACAAGCTGTCATCTCACCCGTGT
>NW_027106674.1:1077562-1088548 GCF_000696795.3 Halyomorpha halys
AAAAAAAAAGCTGTCATCTCACAATGGACTTGCATCAGTCTAACTATTTTATGTTTAACACATGTAAGTCAGTTCTTACGAGTCCTTAAGTCATGGTACCTTACTTCCAATTTCTTGGAAGCTTGGTCACCCTGTTTCTAGTCACGCCTTTTCCCCCCTCCCAGATATTTATTTCTAATTTCATAGGCTCTCTAGGCTCCGCCTAATTTCCTGAATTATCTGATTGGTCCAAACGCCTTCTCCTATTTCACTATTCTTCCTACCCCCTCTTCTCAAGTGTACATATATATTTCCTAGCACTAGATAGCTAAGTTAGAAGATAGAGACTGAGTAACAGTAATAGTAACATGTAGTTCTTGTAAGTATGTTAGAATAAAGTCATTTTAGTATTCACTGATTTTTATGTTATTTAATTTACAGAACCGTAAAATGGCCTTTCTTAAGTGTGCTCTTGCAATGATGTAGGCTGGTTGAAAACGAAATATAAAATTTTTATTTTGTAGGGAATGTTGCCTGATCTATTTTTTTTTATTTTTGTGGTGTTTATTTCCGATAAATTTTACGTTTTCGAGTTACAAGCAAAAAAATTACTTTTTTCTATTTTCCTCATAAAGCCGCCGGTTAGTGAGGTGGCTAACCTCAAGTTTAATGATAAACGAAATGTCTTTCACAAAATTTCAACGGACCAATTTTTGTTTATTGAATGCCCTTCATTACTAACTCCAAAAATTCTAATCTTTTAAATTACCATAATTTCTCTACCGTTATGGAGTTGATGGTATAATAAATAGCGTGGTATCTTTTATGGGCTATTCAATGTTTGCAAACGATAGCAAATAACTTTGAAATGAAGTAAACGTATCATGAGATGGGAATTGTGTATTACAATAGCTTGTTTTTATTTTGTAGTTTTTTGATATAATGACTCGCTAATGTTTTTATTGTTTGACATTTAAAAATTATTTGATATTCATATTTCAATATTCATGATGTTCATTATGACATAGATAATAAATTTAAATAATAACAATAATAAGTCACTGTATTGAGATTCATCTTCATTGTACATTATTTAGAATGACGTAATAGTTATTATTTCAAATAGACGTGTCAAACTTGTCATTCTTTTCATCATTATCGATCTGGATCTGATACTGTAAGATAATTATCTGTAATTTCAGTTAGTAGAGAACAATTATTGACCTCTAATATTTCAAACCGTTGTCTACAAATGATCCTCCAACATGTTAGCCTCAATACTGTCATTAATGTTTTTATCTATTGTTATGTTGTCATCTCTATGAATGCCTTATATGATTTACTGCTTATTGTCGAGCCCCTAGATTAGAAAGCACTGTTCTTTTAATTACGCTATAAAAAAAATTAATTCTAAAGTCTTAACGTTACTGCCACTATAATTCGTTTAAACAAAAAAGTTTTATGAATCCTTTGTCATACCCCTAAGAAGAAGAACGCAGACAGAGGACAATTGTTGGACTTCTTGGTTTGACTTCTTGGTTTGACTAAGTCTTGGGTAGGGGAAAGCTTGAGTTAATCAGTAAGGGAAATTATTCCTAAAAATGAAGAGCTCGTGTTTACGAAAGAAATACTTAACAGTCAAACTAAAAAAAAACTGTTTTTAAAACAAATGTGTATACCAGTCGAGTTTTAGAACCTTGGAAATTGACAATTTTACAATATTTGAAAATTCGTTGCTTTAAAAAGGAAGCTAATCACAGAGCTGCTGTATTTTTAAACATAGTAAAAATAAATAGTTACATGGCCCCAAAGTATTAGGTTTCATATTAGATTCCTTCTTGAGGGTAATATGACTTCAAAAATTGGAGATTTATCAATTTTCAAGGCCCAAAAAACTCGACATGTAAATAAAATTTGAAATATATTCATCAGCTTTACGTGAAAAAGAGGGTTTTCCACACGATTTTCTGATTTGTAAACATCCCACAACAAAAAAAAGATGTTAGGCATGAAATTTAAAATTTTTTAAAAAACTTTTTTAACATTTGTTTCTTTAAAAAAGGAAGCCAATCTAAGGGTCATATTTTTTTTTTAATTTAGGAAGGTACAGAGCCCCAACATATTAAGAGATCATATCCCTTCTTCTGGTAATATTTTACCCGGTCATATGACTTCGAAAAGTGATGATTAGACGATTTAGGCACCACGTTTTGAGGTGATTTTTATTTTTTTTGGAAAATCAATAGATGTAAACATTCACTAATATTTATTTTTATCTATATATAATATTTAGGTCCTTAATTTCTTGATAAAACCCTCAATTATTTTTTAAACCTTGGTTACATCAGTTTTGAGTAATTTAACATGTAACCCTACAAATGCAAAACATTGAGTATTTTGTAAGAGAAAGGGGGAGAAAATATAAAAAAATTAAATTATCATTTCAGAATCCAGTACTTATGTAGAAATCACTAACTAATCGCTGAATATTCAGCGATAGGGTTAGAGTAAGATGAGTGTGAAAATATTCTGTTTTTTCCCGTTATATCTAGTAAATAAGTGCATGGTTTTCATGATTCAAACGATCTACCAATTCTTTACGGTTAGACTATAAGGAAACAAGCGTGAACATTGTTCAATTTTTCATTCACTTTTCCGCTTGTATTTCGTTAAAGGGTGCATCGATTATTGCGTTTCAAATATTTTTATGACTATTCAGGAATAGTCTAAGAGTAAGATGAGTGTGAAAATATTCTGGCTTTTCGCCTAATACCTAGTGAATCGGTGCATGAATTTTCAAGATTCAAATGATCTACCAATTCTTAACGGTTAGACTATAAGGAAAACAAGCGTGAAGCTGGTTCAACTTTTCATTCACTTTTCTGCTTGTGTGTTTTGTTAGACTAAAAGGAAAGCAAGTGTGAACATTTTTTGACATTTCACTTATTTTCTCGCTCATACCTTTTTACGATTTTCCGACTAATTAGAATTGTGATAAAAAACATCAATGTGAAAACATTTTCTAACTTTTCTGCTTGTATTTCGTAAAAGAGTGCACGGATTGGCGTTCGAAATGAATTTTTGACTATTTAGGGATAGACTAAAAGTAAGTGGGTTACAGCTCACTGTTCGTAAAGTTAATAGGGCTACAATATATTTTTCTTCTATAATATTAATTTTTTTTTTTAGTTTTAAACCTTTGAGATTCAATTGAGCACTATCATTCCATATGCCCCTTCTCTTACACCAAGTTCTTTGAGAAGCTTGACCACCAACACCTGATTCAGCTGTATAGCGAGAACATTGTATCACAGGTTTCAACGAGGGATTGCCTATGAACACTATCTGGCTAAGCCATAAGCGTACGCCATAGAACAGATGAAGAATAACAGAGCTGCGGCTTCCATACCTTCGAGTGTGTGCCGTAGGTTCTGACTGATCAGAAGCTGCCTTCGTGCAAAATGTTTAGTCGTTAGAGTCTGCAAGGACTACTCGACTCCAGTCCCCTCCACAAGCGGGTACACTAGGCACGCGTGCCACATTGCGGTTCACTGGGGGTTCTGAATTTGCAAGCGATAGCTCGGTTATTAATTTCGTTATTTAAAACAATTAGGTTTTCTTTAAGAGTAATTTAGACTCAACGTGTTTGATATCGGTAACAAAATATTATCTCGATAATAAAATTTTTAAATCCGTTGAAGGGTGTTTGGGGAAGATTTTGAACTAATTTTGTTGGTTTTGTTCAACATAGGTGTGTGAGCAGTCTTCCTCCAACAGAGGCTTGATAAAAAATAAATATCGTCTTCACTCACTGATTCTCACTTTAAGAATTCAGTGATCGTGTCTTCAGCCCGAGATTAATTTAACTTTGATAATTCATCAATACAAAAATGAATTAAGTTGCCTCATTACGAATGGTGTATTATTTTGTGAATAATTGAACTGTTATTAAAAAATAAAATTTAACTCAATTATTATCTTTCTTCAATAAATGATCAACTAATCAGTTACTCAACTTTGTCTTGTTTGTCTAGGAGTATTTTGGTCCCTGAAGGGCGAGAGAGTTTTATTATTTACTTTAACACCTGTATATTTATAGCCACAAGAGGTGGCGTTATTAATTAATAAAACAACTATTATAGCTAAGAAGGAGCATAGTAGTTAAAATGATATTATCTTATTTACCTAATAAATGTAGCTTGGTACAGAACTGGAATGATAAAATATACCATACTATATGAAACATTTAATAAATAATAAACTAATGGTGACTTCTTATAGCCATATCTATTAATGAACACATCTATTAATATTTCTTATATAGAAATGAAAATAAACTTTATATTTAGTAATTGTATTTATTTCATTTTATTCATGATAGATTTATTTATTGATAGATATCACAATCTGCCACACAGTTGTGGGCAATAGGTAATATTGATAAATGATCTCATACATACTAAAATAAAAAATAAAAAAAATAAAAATAAAATAAAATAAAAAACTCTTAAAATATATACAAACAAAAGGATAGACAAATGAACATAATCAGACTAATGAACATAATCAGACTAATGAACATAATCAGACTTTAGTAATTGTAAACAAGTTATTATAATATTACAAAAAACCTCAAACAAATTTTATAAATATGTAATTTAAACCCATGGTTAAATTAGGTATTTACCTGTAGATAACCCTTATCCTCTTCCGTATATCAGGAAGGACCAAGGGGAGGAGTAAACAAATATAAATAAAATCAAAATTAAGAAATAAAAACTATCCTACTAATTCGGAATGAATAAATATTTATTGAAGAATGTGATAAAATGTTAATAAAAATAAGTATGGGTGAAATATACTATCGTTTTGACCTATAATTCAAAGGGATATGTCTTAATAGGTGGTGTTATATGATTTACGAAACCTTACTACAGCAGAGTTCTTCATTTCAATAAGAAAGAAAACAAATTGTATAGGGTATTCATTAATTTGTAGTGCACCTAATGCATGTCACCTATGAAAGAAAGTAATTTGTTCCCTACTCCAGTAAGTAAGATATATAAACTAGAGTGGGGAGTAAAGAATGGTTAGTCCATACTATAGGGGACTACAAACAACTTGGTAAGACCTTTTCTATTAAAGTTATACTATTAACAAGCAATGAGTGAAAACCATAGTTTAATTATACCTTTTTAAAGCTTTCGTTTTATAACTACCTAATTTTTGTATTATGTAATTCATATTAATTACACATTTCTGTAACGTGTCTTAATTTTAAAACTTTAATGCGCGGAGCTCTTTTTATAAAATATGATAATATAATCAGGTATATATAACATGAATTCTGCATTCAAAGTAATTAATAAAATAATTACAACGCCACAGTAGTAGAAAATCGAAAAAAAAAACATCTTGTCATGCCCAATGTGTGAGCTACCGAAGATCAGTTTTTGTTCTATCTTAATCACTATTAAATTTATTTTATGATGTATACTTTCAAATTTATTTTATACATTTTTCCATGGGTGTAGCGCACGAAATTGGGAGTTATTCATTACGGAAAGGGTAAATTAAATTGTTTCTTAGTTTTATGAACTTAATAAAAGATATGTGATTTCGCGGGGAGATGGGCGTTAACGAAGGATTCCAGTTGAAAGTATGTGTTGCTAAACTGAAAACCGTTTTAATATGTTAATTTGACTGTGAGATAGTCTGATTATGTTCATTTGTCTATTCTTTTGTTTGTATATATTTTAAGAGAGTTTTTTATTTTATTTTATTTTATTATTATTATTATTTTTTTTTATTTTTTTTTTTACTTATTTATTTTATTTTATTTTTTTTTATTTTAGTATGTATGAGATCATTCATCAATATTACCTATTGCCCACAACTGTGTGGCAGATTGTAATATCTATCAATAAATAAATCTATCAATTTAAAAAAAAAAATAAAAAAAATAAAAAAATTTGACTGTTTCATAATAAAGTATAAGCTAATACTATTAATCTTGTAGTTTGTATTTGGTTCGATTTAGCTGGCTTATTTTTTTAAATTCCTATAACACAAATAGTTGTCCTCATCATTATGAGAGATAGTTGACCGTGGATGACGTACGAGGAGAAGATGGTTGGGGGTGCGGTTATAGTGAAACACAAATAAGTTGGTGTAACCTACGTTTCGGCTTGAGTTTCTAGCCTTCTTCAGGGCTAAGAACAGAACAAGATAACAACCACAGTAAGTATAGAAAATAAAAAAGAAAGTATAAACAGAATAACATAAAATGAATAATTTTACAAAATGAAGTGATGAGAGAAGTGGGAAATAAAATGTATACATAGGTAATTGAAAAAGTGGGTAAAATAACATAATTAAGGAAATGAAATAAAAATGAAGTTATATAATGCAAAGAAGTATGAACATATTAGTTATTAATAATTTAAAAATAGAAATATGGAAAGAAAAAGAAAATTGAGAGGAAGAAAATATATGTAACAATAATAATTAATAAAGAGTTGTCCTCATCATTGAACAAAAAGTATTAGTGCTTGTTCTTTGTATTTCGTATATTTATATTTATAAACAAATACTAATATGAACATAACCCAGATAATAATACCTTGTAATAATATTTTTGATATAATAAGTATAACAATCCATTTAACAGCATCTAAATTGAAGGCCAGGGCGGGGAGGGGGGTATTACTAATCCCCCAACTTTTGACATTTTTTCAGTTCCTGGCCTATAACCTTAAAAAGGCGCACCTTAGTAAAAACTTTATTCTATAACATAATCAAAAAATAATAAATTTCATGTTGAGTAGGTGCTTTACATTATAAATTAGGTCCGGAAATAGGATCGTGATCGACAGTGCAAGAACAAAGATTTTTGTCCTTTATTTATTCTGGGATTGATCCCTTAAGAATGATATCCCAGGCGTCAAAATTAGGCTTTAGAACCTTAGAGTAAAATACAAAGTAAAAATGAAATTATAAACCATCATGATTGTTTATAACTATGCCTAACTACTGATAATAAATTTTAAAAAAAGATAAAAAATCAAATACAATTAAATTAAAAATAATAAATGAAAATGTACAATTTCTGCTAATATACACATTTACAAGTATAAACGAAAATCTGAAACATCAAATACAGAAAATATATTAACCAACGTCATATTTCTTTATTATATCAAAACGGTATTAATAAAAAAAAAATAAAAAATCCTTTAACTAATCATAATCTTAAGGAATAATCCAATAAATGAAATAAAAGGAAAACGAAAGGAATTTGAAACTTTTAATTGTTACTCTTCTTGAATTGGTTGGATGGAAGGTGGTCGAAGATATGGGATTTGAAGATTGGAAGGGTATTAGAACTACAAATGAAGGAGGAAATAGAATTCCATAGGGAAGAGGAACGGATGAGGAAAGATGTACCAAAGGCTGCTGTTCGATGGGCAGTTACATATAAGTATGAAGGCCGTGAGCGGGTACTGCGGCAATGCACTGAGGATTTAGATTAGAGGATATCAGAGATGTACGATGGACGGCGGGATTGGATAACTTGGTAGAGGAAGGAAGCTAGGAAATATTTACGACGGATGGATGGATAATGTCACTTCAACACTTCATAAAATATAGTGGATTAAAAACCTTAGTACCATAAAAACGGTGGTTTTAAATTAAAAATCTTTCGATTAAAAGTTGTAGAGCATCGAATATTGAGTTATGGGCGAAGATCTTAAATTTATAATCTATATACAATTTAACTCCTTAGTCTTTGTTTTTTTTCTCGTAGCTTTTAATGATATTTTGTACAGTATTCCAGTTCTTTACTAATTTCTATTATTTTATCATATTTTTTCGTGTGTAAATACAAGAAGTAACCATCCCTAACCATTATTGTAAAGTTGTATTATATTATGTATTTGTACGGCTTCTTGACATGATTGCATAGCCTAAACCGAACAGAAAAGGTTATATTATAAGGTAATAGTTTTATTCATAATCAAAAGAAAATAATGTTTGTCCTCTCTATTATGAAAATGTTTATAGGTTTTAGAACTTGAAAAAGTTGTTTATCAGAATTGACGTATAAAATAGACAACGCTTTTGTGACCCTGTTTTATCTGATTATTATTGCTAATATTCAATTAAAAGTATAAATTATATTACAATTTGAAATTTAATATCAATTTCCGGAAGGCACGCATTACTATTATAAGAATTTATTACATTAATTACACGTGTGAATTAGTAATAAATGTTTTAATAACGAAATAGCAAAAAGTTTTGGGAGCTGGCTTAAAAAAACGATAAAAGAATATATTTTTTTTGTACACGCAGTGTATTGTCTTGTATAGATGCATTTGAATTCTAAAAAAAATCATGCCTGTGTGCCTGATTCGTCTGTTGTTCAGAAATCCCTATGTTAGCTCAGATTAATTGCACCGAGTTCAAACTAGTGTAGCCTACCTGGAATATCTCACGATGTACCCAGATAGTGATTTTGAAAGTAAAAGTAGGTTTAAATAAAATTCATTTTGAGGGACAGGTGCAGAAGCCCATCAAGCCCACTTTTTTTTTTCATTCACCACCATATTGGTTTATTAGTCAATAATAGAAGTAATGAACAGCGATTGGTGATTATTTCCTATTAGAGATGTATAAATAAAAAAAAATGAAATATATACAATACCCAATAAAGGTCATCCAGATCAAGGCACTCCACCCCCTAAATGTAGATGAAATGTAGTATGATTAATTATTTTACTCTCCTGATATCAACAAACGTTTTTTGGCTAATCGTTTATAGTTTTTTTAAATTATTTTTTTAGCTTTATCAATTTACCCTCGGAAAGCGCACCTTTAACAAAAAATATTGACACCTTACAAAAAAATATTCAAGATGTCATGAAAAGAAATTTTGATTTGAACAGCTAAAAATACTATAATATTAAATGCAAAAAAAAAAAAAAATCGCTAAACATTTTTTATTTTATAAACGCTTATTTAGAAGCAAGACGAAAGATTTTCTAGCCCATTTCTCAATTATGGCTTCAAGACTCAGGTGCAAAGCAATTTCCGCTTTAAGGTGCGTACAACATACGATCACCGATGTTTTGAATGTTTAGAACAACCAAATTTAATCTTCCATTTTAATTTTATAAGAAACATTCGTCATTGGTAAAAGTGCATATGAAAATAGTATTATGTAACATTGTTAGATGAGCAGCTTATTTTTCTTCCAGATAATTTCATGGCCACAACATCCCAACTTAGTTTTATTAAAAATTAGAGACGTAAACTCCTTACGAAATCATTACGGAGCTTACATCTTAAAGCAGACATTAGGACATAACATTCAAAGGTTCTAGATCTTTTACAACACTATCAACGAACTTTGTATTTTATCGTCTTAACGAATAATGTCCATGTTAATGTTTATTGAACAGTAGTTTTTTCTTTCGGTAAGGATAGTATAAATACTGAATAAACTGTTATCAATTTCAAGAAAAGAACAATTGCTTTTCGAAATTTCAACTTCTAGTACTACATCGAAAAATCTGAAAACAATCGAAAATGTCAAAGTTTTTTAGGTAAGTATGCTGTATTACTTTGGTTTGTCCTGCTCAACACCATTATCGAAAAAGCGATTGTCAGAAATGAAAATGAGGTGATTAAAAAAAACAAATTAAAATAAGATAGAAATGATTCCCTTACCATACTGATGTATCTGACTGACGTTTTTTATTGTAACTTAATGTACCTTCTAGAAACTTTTTTTTTGTGTAGGGCTCGGAACAGTCTAACTGCGGTTAGAACTGCCACTTCGGACAAGGAATGGGAATAGCTAAAAAAAATGAATCGACAAAGCTGAAATCCCAATTTGTTTAATATTTATAAAGAAGGTCAAAGTTGCATCGACCGTGAGTGAGACTAGATAGAAGTAAACAACTGACATAAATTGGTTCAGAATGGATTCAAATGATCCGGTTGGTAGTCCGATACAGCACGTATTCCTTCCCACATCATCACCCTTAGTATATCTGTGTTCGAACTACTACTAAGTTACCTGTACGTTTTTTGGAATATTTCATGTTCTTTGGACAGGGTTCAGGCTTGGTGTTATCAATTATCGCATAAAATGAATCGATTATCAAGTTTTTCCTAATTGGGAATTGTTGTATAAATTATTTGTCTTATTTTTCTTTTTTCTTTTTTTTTGTTGGCGAGTTTGTCGATCTTATACTTTTAACGATAAGTTGCCTTTTTCTCTACCTTTTCAAATTCTTCTCTGAAACAATTGTTAAATGTCTTCCGTAGGAATGATCCATTAAGTGTTTCACATTCTACTGATCGAAGTGATTGACTGGTATAATTTATTCTTTTGAAAATAGTATTCCAAATCTCTGTCATACAGGGATTATTGTATTAATCCGTTTTCTTTATAACCCTTTAAGCCTCCAATGTTGTAACTTTTTCTTCTTCTGATCTACAAATATCTGTTATAGCCTCTTTTATGACAAAATGTATTTTGTACTATGACATAATGTTACCACATTTCTTGATCTCTGGTTCTAATTTTTAAGTAATTATAAATTGGTTATAATTTCAAGCAGGAATATAACTTATAACACATTTAAGAAACCAGCACCTGAAATATAAAAATGCACCCGGGCTATTTTTTTTTTACAAGCTGTACTTGTAAATCTGAGCACTTCCCTAACGTAGGAGCATTATTAAGTGATAATTCTCGTCATTTTTTAATATCTACTTGGATTTTTATTAAAGTTTGCAAAACTTCTGGTTCTAATATGAAGATGTGAGTTTTACATTTGAAATGGATTCTACCAATCTTTCTGTAGTGTTACAACATGACGAAACAAGGCGTTGTGGTTGAATTTAAAAAACAAGTAAATATCTTAAATTCTAATATCAAGTTTCTTTAATACTTACTGCTTAATCCGCTCCTGCCTATGGATAGTATCATGATTT
>NW_027106674.1:1089557-1092220 GCF_000696795.3 Halyomorpha halys
ATATTAATAGTTAAAATTTAAAATAAAATAACAATATATGCACATAAAAATTGTATTTTCGCACGTAAGTAATAATCAATTCAAGTATTTAAATTTTAAAAAATACAGATAATACATAAAAAGTTAAATTCAAAAAAATTAATTAATTAAAAAATATTTAAAAAGGTAATAAATCTAAAATGTAATAGATATGAAAAGTAATAAGAATTAAAAATATATGTGAAATATGCATGTCACCCTTCCTCGGTCTCATCCCCATATTTATCTGTTACAATGCATGTGATGGTGGGTGAATCCCAGGCAGTCAACAAATATCTTTTCTGTAGGACATCAATACCCAGTTTCTCTATGAAGCTCCTGGTTGTGCTAAGTATATTTCTGCGAGCTCCGAACCAGATGGCTCTCGCGTTGAAGTATCTTTCCCCGAGGCCCTCACGGAACTTTCCTTAAGAAAAGAGTTAACTTTTCTTCTTTATTTGTCTGATCAAGTTCATTACTTCCATATCTCACGGTGGGGTCCAGAATGATTCCGGACTCCCCTGTCTTAGGAAAAACGGAAATATTAGCATATTGTGAGGATCTATCCGCATCTGTACAGTAGACCTCGTCAAATCTTTTTTATTAAGGAGCCTCAACTCGTATTTTTCACCGTGGTGCTGGCGTGTTATTAGGGGGAGTTGTAGGGGGAATTTCCCAGCACATGTGCTGGTGCTTCAAGCTCTGTGTTGCATTTGCCACAAAGGGCTTCTCTATTCTGTCTGCTAACAACTGGGACTCCACGCATGGGTGCTTAATAGATATTCAATTTCAGACCATGTGACTATTCAGAATCTATAAGTATTTCTTTCTCATATACATAAACTTGTTCGTTTTCGGAGTCTCTTTAAAATGGTGCACTTCAATACCATGCCCCCTGTATTTGGCCCATTACACAAACGCATATTCAAAAAGCTCTCACACTCTGATGTTCCTGTTCAACAGTCAGTGTATACACACATTTAGGAATCTCAACTGGATAAGCGAACGTGGATTGGAATAGGGCATCAGGTTCAAGGACAGTCGATGAGCATTGTTACCTGGACCTCCTTCGAGCGTACAACATCGTCGTGGAGGAGTCCGAAGGGAGCCCAATAAAGACCTTGACACTCCTGGGAATCATTTTGTGAATGCCATCTAAAATCTCACAAAGCAAGGAAAAGCTGAAGCTTTTTTCAAATTTCAGCCAATTTTCGTTTAGGATGCACATTCTCAGTAGAGCTACAGCTGCCGAGAATGTGCATCCTAAATATTTTATGGTTTAACTTTGGATTTTCTGTGCACCTCTGTCGAAGCGGTTCTGATATAATAGTAACAAACGTTAAAAAAACAATTAACATTTTTTATAAGTTATAATAACACTGCACACGTTATGATAAACCTATTCCAGTTTTCGTCAAAACCAGTGACAGATAGTTCATTCTTGATTTTTTTTTTATGTTAAGGGGGCCCAGTAGGCGGTGGGGTGAAGATGGTGAGGGCAACTACTAAAGGGAATGTTGTTTTCTCACTTTGTAAAGAGTGCCATAACTTCCAAAAGTTACTGTGATTGTGAACACTAAAAACTAAACAAACTTTTTCGCTGTTTTATTGAAAAAAATGGCTGTAACTTGGTCTAATAGTAACATTATAGCAATATCATAAGATATAGAAGGACTCATAGATTGCGGAGCCCTGGACCATCGTAATGTAAAGATGGTACTGAATGAGAACAAGATCCGGGTGTGTTTGTTGACCACATTAGACCAAAAGTGTAGTTACACTTTTTTCATTCTCAATATGTATCTATAAGTCGGCTAACTATCAAAGGGATTTTTCTTAATACTACCTACTGAATCAGCGGTTTGATTTCCCCATCTAGATGAGTGGGCTTTGAAATCTTCTGTCAATTGTGTCTGACTGTTCCAGATATATTCTAGCCAGCTAAGACAGCACTGGTTTTTAGTGGATTATAAGTAAAATAAAAATATCATCTACCATTTTCGATTGCTATCTTGACTTGCATAGCTTAACATAGATTAGCTTGTTTATCGTTTACACCAATTCCATTCATAACATAGCAGTGGCATTATTTTTTTTTTTTTTTTTTTTTTTATATCGAAATCCATACCTGCATTAAACAATTGACAATTAGTTGGAAGGAAGAAATCTTGGAAGTGAAAAACAATTTAGGACATCATGGCTTTTTTTGAGGTATGTGGCTCTCAAAGGGGTGCAGCTGTTAAATCTGGAATCTCCGTGAAAACTTAAATCTGGTTTGTGAAGCAGCTGAATCACATGCTTTGGAACTCCCAGTAACCTTTTTAGAGATTTCTCATGAGGATCACAGGATCTGAAGAAAATAGTAGTTATTGGTTGGAATAATAGTAGTTGTTAGGACAAACCTTTCCTTCATAAAAACTTTGTTTATATCTTCTATTGCTTCTTTAGACAATTTTCCAATAGGTGAAGTCGCTTTCTGAATGAAAAAAAGGCCCGTAAATCAATTTTTTGTGAACTATAAAAGGTATCATCCATATTTCGTAGTAATCCTGCGTCTTAAGTAGTTTTTCTTTATAAAACAATCGGTTCCTATTTTCTTATATATTTTTTATTGTTCCACAAGTTCATACCATCCATATATATAT
>NW_027106674.1:1092395-1093845 GCF_000696795.3 Halyomorpha halys
TAGATTACATTTCCAAATATTCCTTAAAATCCAGAAAATCGCTTATATAAATTTGGGATGTTTTTTCTAGTCTTATAAACTTTGACTTAAAACATAATAATTATAGGGGAACGGATTGGTTGAAATTAGTCGTTATGACCGTTTTGACATGATTTCATGACTCAGGGGCACTTCGTAATTCCACTAGTTAAAAGGGAAAATCTTGTTTTATCAGGTATCAGTGTCACAATGTAGTAAGAGGACTGTTTAATAAAGAAAGAAATAGAAAAAAATTATAATCATTTGTAGGACTGTACTTCCAAAAGTGGAGCCAGGATATCTTCATCAAATAATGCCTAAAGAAGCACCTGAACATCCAGATGATTGGAGACAAATTATTCCTGACATAGAAGAAAAAATAATGCCTGGAGTATGTAGTTTTCCAATGTTGATTTATTACTAAAATACCTCTTGTGATAATGTTGAATTAATGTTTCAGATCACACATTGGAATTCACCCATGTTTAACGCATATTTTCCAGCTGGACACTCGTACCCTAGTGTAATTGGTGATTTACTTTGTTCTGGGATTGGCTGCGTTGGATTTAACTGGGTGAGAAATTTTTTATTTTATTACTAGGGGTATATGGATTGATATCAAGAGGTAATGAGAATGGGTGGAATCCATCTCTTTTATTGAATTTGCTTTTAAGAGGGAACTGAGGAAAGGGATGTATAACGGATATAGATTAGAAAAAAAGAAATGTGTCTTCTGTTTGCTGACGAAGCTCACCAGTTTTCTTGATTTCAGTAGTAAGTATTTAAGTAGTATTAAGTTGATTAGGATACTCTTAATGTGAGTTTGCCATCTGTGAAAGGATCCTCTTGGTGTTATTGTCTGGAATATTGGATTAGTGTAGTGTTGGAGGTTACTAAAGAATTTCAATCAAAGAACTCTTAATTTTAAAATAAAGTTCTATGGTAAGAACATTGAATTATTTTTTTTATTTCTAAACTCTATGGATTTGTAAGGTTTGATATTAGGGAGAGGGTAGTGAGAATTTACGAAATACATTTCTTTTGATACATCTTCAAAATAAATCTTATTTTATCGTTGAGTAAATTTAGACTATTTCGGTTTATACAAAAGAAAATTAGGGTTATTGTTGCTCGGGATAAGAAGGTAAAAGAAATAAATAAATGGGCCTGTTGTGGACTATTGAAGAACCTTGAAGGGCGTAAATCTTCAGAAGTGAAATGAAATATTAAATTGAAAGAAATGATTGACAGTGAACTGTACAATATGCTAGTTCAAAGAATGCTAGTAAAATAGAAATCAGCCACTCACTAGAGGGCGAGTGAAAAAATACGAGTAGCTATTGAGCGGATTAAATGTGAAGAGCACCATAGACCGACAAGATAAGTAAGCATGAGCCGTGGAAATACGATGCACTGGTATTTTAATTTATTA
>NW_027106674.1:1098755-1124837 GCF_000696795.3 Halyomorpha halys
TTTTATTTTAGTATGTATGTGATCATTTATCAATATTACCTATTGCCCACAACTGTGTGGCAGATTGTAATATCTATCAATAAATAAATCTCTTCTTCTTATTAAATAGTTTCTTTGAAAATAAAACTCGATTACTTTTCAAGTAATAAACCAGAATTACTAAATGAAATTTTTTTAAAAAGTTTTAATATATATTTGTCATGAAAAGGTATTGATTGTGCCCAATTAATATACTAAGTATTAAATAATTGACTGATATGTATTAATTATTCATTAATCTAATCTAAAATTAATCATACATTTGAAAACATTTTATTTCATAATATTTTGAAATATACAAAACAAGTTCTACCTAATTTCCAGTTTGTATTCCGTGCAAACAATTTTACCACAAATATTAGCCTGAGAATTGATAGGTTCTCAAGGGCAAAAAATGTTTCCCGGAGATTACATAACGTGGAAAACACTTTTTAAAATGCTATGCATTAATTTCCAACCCTCCTAATACAGAAGCTTCGCCGACTTTCGAGACTTGTAATAACAGAAAGAGGCAGAGTAGAAAATATTAAAAGCATATTTAACACCACAAAACAGAACAGACCATCCAGTCAATGCATCTAACGGAAATCATGCTATACTAATTAAAGCATATCCCTACAAGAAAAATGTATCATACTGTACAATTAATATCTATAATTAATACGAACTATATAGAACTATTGCTTATCCAGCCGATTATGCCCTCAACGTACTCACTGATATCTACAGTGTATAATTTTGTGTTTTATTTGATGCCTCCATAGATTACTACAAAAATAATATGAGCTTTGAATCACAAAAGTATAATCCTGAAGTAAAAAATCTAATGTCCGTCATGAGCTTTTGTTTGCCATTTTGTTGTACATGCCATCTCAGTTGGCTCATTCTACTGCTCATCGTCCAGGCAGAAGACACTTGACTTACTTATTTTTAGTATTTCTACCTTACATTATTATAATAATTTCAAAGAAAAGAAGAATTTTAATGTGTAAATAATGAGTCATCATTATTGTTTTTAGACATCGGGGAGTGAAGGGATTCTCGTTGCGCTCCTTATTGCAAAACAAAAGCTGACGCGGCAGTTATTAGAAAATGATTCTTCTTTGGATGAAAATACTATAAGAGGAAAACTAATTGCTTATTCCTCTGGTAAGTTTGTCATATATTTATCCCTATACGTTATTATAAAGATTCCGACTCTGTATTAATTGATTCATATTAACCAAAAAAAGGCCGAAGAGGTTTGGTCTTATATATCATACGGACCAATCTCACAAAAGCAGACAGATGTGATGTCCAGACCGTTCGGTGGGTTCTATTTATGATTTTGAAAAACAAAATATAAATTCGTGTTACTCCAATCTCATAAACACCTTATAACGATACCAATCAAAAACACTAAACATAAACATATAAAATGGAAAAACGAAATAAACAGACAAGATCTGAGATAAACTTTTAACAGCTGACTTAAACTTGTTTGCAGGGCTATGATTTCATAAAACTTGAAAAATAAACGAAAATTCAATTTCATGCAGAAAAATCTCAACAAAATTATACCGTAATTCCAAAACGTGCATTATAAAATTAGAGACGATAAAATCTGGGCATGTAAGCTCATAATATAAGCTTTCAAGAACATATTCCAATAATTATAAAAGTACTCCTTCAAATCTCTTGTTATATGAGTTTTTGACAAAGTCTCGACTTTTCATATCCAAAATTATGGCTTAACCTTATGTCTGCGGTTGCGATCGTAACCCTAAGCTCTACGAGTAACAGGACTTCTTTCACACATATTGTAAAAGTAAATAGTGTAACAGTCAATAGTATTACCTAAGTAAACTCTTGAACATTTTCTCCATTTCAGCTAAGCATTGTTTCAGGATTGATGTATTCATTCTAAACTACCTGCTGATAAACTACACTATCTGCTGATATAATAGTATTACCTAAGTAAAGAAGGTTAAATTCTCATACAGTCAACATTTCTTCTATTTATAATGTAGTTAGTTTGCCATAATACCAAATACAGATATTAAATAACATCGTTTTTCGTTGTAGAAAATATACTTTCATTAATATATAAGACTTCATGAATTCATTTTCTTGTGGAAGGATTGAACATGACACTACTCGTGTTCAATCCTTCCACAATCCAAAGTTGAGCAAAAAGTAATTACAATCACAATTATTTTCCGATTGCTATAATTTGAATCTAGGAAATTAAATTACAATATTGATTATTAATTTCAAATGCTTGATAAACCACTGTTATTGTAATAATGGTCCGAAAATGCAAATTCTAGTTGCATAAAAGAAATCGCAACTATACATAACTTTAATTAGAAATTGCAATTACTTTTTTGTTCCAACACTACTGCAACCAACATCATTTGAATACATTGTATTCCCTATATTCTTTATAGTTATATTTTAAAATAATATAATATCGCTGTTGAAACTCGTAAAAATAAGTGTTCAGATGAATTAAACAGAATATTTAATATTTTAGATCAATCGAATTCATGTGTCGAAAAAGCTGGTCTGTTAGGCTCAATGAAAACGAGATTACTTCCCTCAGACAAAGGTGGAAGACTGACCGGAGCAACCTTACTCGACGCTATAACAGAAGATAAAGAAGCTGGACTTATACCTTGTTTCGTATGTATCCACTTATTTTCCTTCAGTCTTGGTACTGGAAACTCGTAGGGGAACTAGTTAAAAGGGAGACTAGTAGAAAGACAAAGATAATATTTAACATATAAAGTCGTAGAAGGAATTACATTATTCAATGTTCAAACTAATCATCCATTTAGTGAAATATTGTTCTAGATCGTTAAGGTGACTTTACAAAGTGTTTCTAGCGATTATTATGTCATCATGTTGAAAGAATACAGCTGTATCGTCAGCGAACATAGCTATGGAGGAGTGAGTGGAATGGATGATGTGAAGGTAGAAGTTGAACAAAATGGGAGAAAGGACTGAACCTTGTGGAGTACCGGCATGGATTTGTCTAAGGGTTAAATTTTTGTTATTAATTCTGACAGAAAATGTGCTACCGTTGAGGAATGAGTTCAGAATATTGTATAGGTATTTTGGAGTGCCTGCTTTCTTTAGTTTATATAGGAGACCTCGATACCAAACCTTATCGAATGCTTTTTGGAAATCCTAGAACGCTAACAGGGGGTGCTATTTTTTTTGAAGCCGCTAAATAAAAATTCCAATAGTCTTGCCAGTTGGTGAGAAGTGGAATGACCGTTTAGAAAACCGAATTGAAAATCAACAATAATTTCGATGCTCTGAAAAAAAGAATTATCATGTTATTGATTCCAGTAATTTTCCAAACATTGGTAACTGATAGGTCTATAGTTGCTGATTTGTTTAGCGTTCTTACCAGGCTTGTGAATTACTATGAGCTCGGCTTTCTTCCACGTATCAGGAAAGTATCCAGTACGAACGCAATTGTTAAAAATTGACGTGATAAGAACGACATCTTTCCTGGGTAACATTTTGATTGCTATACCTGGGATCAAATCATGGCCAGGACTTTTCTTTACCTTGAGCTTTTTAATCAGGACCTGGATTTCTTTTGGGGACGTGAATTTAGGTAGGAGCTGAACTGTTGCGAGGGGGAGATTTAGATACTTGTCAATTCCATCAGTGACTAAATTCGCACTTATTTCTGTATTGGAGAATGTTTTCTCAAAGACATTAGCGAACACTTCAATTTTTTCGGCGTCACTGTTGATGAATTCATCATTGTCTACTAGACTTGAAATTTTTTCACGTTTATCCAATAGACATCTCGTAGGCTTCCATAATGAAGGCCACATATCCCTGATATTTAGAATACGCCCATTCATCTAGATCCTTTTTAGTTTTATGTTGAGGTGGTTCCATTTCTTTTTTTAAAAAATTTAATTCTCTTAATTCCGTACCCATAGACGAAAAATGAATATTTGAGTATTCGTTAAATAATGTATGATTTGTATTAAAGCTCAGTTAGTCAGGAGAGAATTAGTAACTGTGGATTAGCTGTTATTTATATTATGGCCCATTTGTAAACAAACACGCTACTAAAGTGGATAGGTGAGTTATAATGTGTGGTAAATACGGCTTGATAGCTTCGATTATAATTTTAGTTATTGAAGACAATAAATTTTCAGAATTTGTTTTTTTATCTTGATTAACTGAGTTTTTGGTTCCGGTGGTTTTGATATTGATCTAATAACATCAGAAATGAGTTTTTTGAAGAGATTTTCGTGGCAGGTCAGCTTGAATTAATCTCAGATTTACGAATATTTGGTTCTGAAGGTGAGTTTATTTTATTTTAAGGATTTGATAATATTTACATCCCTTGTAATTAGCCGCATGAGCTAGTTCGCAATTTCCTCACAAAATGGCTTATCCGTGAAGTTTAACGGGCACTTTGAGAAATGGTGTTTTATCTTTGCACGTAACACACCTCGGTTCCAAATGACTAGTTCTTTTTATGATCAGATCTTTGACAGTTATTACACATAGGAATGCCAGTGTTTTTGTGTTTGGGTTCTACTGTAATTAGGGCAGAAAATAAATATTTAAGATTAAAAATATCTTAGGCCTTTGTGTTGTTTTTAAGATAATGAACAGTGTGGAGTTGATTTTTTATTTTTATTTAACATTCTGGATGCATAGGCAACTTCGAATTGTTTTGAGTCTAACTCAGCCTTTATTTCGTCTTCGATTATACTATAGAGAACCTTTCTTATTACTACGTTCAAATATTTATTTTTATCTACTGAGAATGTATAGTTCTCAATTTTTTCTTCATCATAATACTTAGTTAAAGTTCTGTAATCTTCGATATTCGTTAACATAATTTTCGTATTGTTTCCAATTAGTTGGCTAGTAAATGGTCCGATGCACAATCTATTCAAGTCGTTTAACAGTAGCCTGTAATTATTAGTGTTATGTAGGAATATCAGAGCTATTTTTATAGTATTGGACTGAGCATTCGGGTTAGTATTGTTATTGCTGGTACTTGGTATTGTCTAGTATGCTTAGTTATCTGTTATATTAGTATTTTCTGAGAAAAGGTCGATTTCTGATAACATGTTAAATGAGCGCCCATCCTAGCTTTTAAAGGAGTAATTTCCTGGTAATACTTACCCATTATTTTAAAGTGTGAATGGGATTGAGTTGAATCAGTGCATCTTTGTTTCGAATTTGATTCTTCTCATTGTAGGTCTATATCAGGTTTATTTGCGGTAATATGTTTGAAGTTTTGGGATAAATCGGGCGAAATGTTTTGATTCATTACCTGATTATAAATAGAAATAACAAAAAATTATAAAACAGTCCATGAAAGCATGAAAAAAACAAAAATATCTAATAGGCTGCACACACGCTAGAATAGAATCGCACTCTATGAAGTCAGAGGCGAAACTATTCCAGCTCTAAAGAACTCGTCTTTCCTCTGATCTCTATAGAGGACTTCCTATGGTGGAAGTTCATTCTCTTTCCTCCTCTACCTCCCAGTCCCAAGTGCTTCCCTCTCGCTCGGTCTGCCCTCTTCTGTTGTCTTTTCGAACAATCTATTTTACCAAGTTATGTATGGGGCTTGGAGCAATAATAGTTAATGCCCATTTTTAGATGTTTCTAATTTATTATTTATACTTATGTAATAAAATCGTTTTCTGTAAAAGATTAGACTTCTACTAAAAACAACATATGTCCATCCTCGTTTCCGCAGACCTTCAGTTTTTTTTTTCAAATTCATTTTTCTCAAAGCTTGGTATTTTAATATTGTTTATTCTTGGTCTGAGCCTCAGATTATAATACTAAAAATTATAACATTTTTTTTTTATTATAGGTAGTTGCTACGCTTGGAACTACCGGAACTTGTGCTTTTGATGATTTGTCTGAAATAGGACCTATCTGCCACAAAGAAGGAATATGGCTACATGTAGATGCAGCTTATGCAGGTTTTATATGCTCTTGTCATATGTAAATTTTATTTATTTTAAGAACTACAAATTATAAAGAAAAAATTAAAGAACTTACAAGATGCTTCTTAGATTTAAAAAAAATAGTCCTATGCGAACATAATATCATTGGGGACTAGTTCTCCTTCAGTATATTTTGTTTAGATTGTTACAATTAATTTTATAGTATATTAGTTGAATAGCATTTGAAGTGTTAAGAAAATACAAATTATTTATTCTTCCAGAGAATTATAATGCGTAAAAAAACTAATTCTCTAAAATTTTCTGGAAGAATGGAATTTTTCATTTTGAATCCATTCGAACCAATAGACCAATTAGTGAATTGAATTACTGGTGCTACGCCTTGAAAAAATCAAATTCATGAAGTGCAATGTTGGTCGATAAGAATCAGAATTTTGTCTGTTTGGGATATAAACAAGCTACTATAAATCTAACAAAGATTTGTTCAATCAAACGATGACAGAATCACCCATATGTACATTCTGTCATAATAAATATAAAACAGCTTAACATATCAACTGTCGGTGTGACATGGTGACGAATTTCGGGGTCCATTTATGTGGTGTATTTACTCATCACATAATGGGCCCCGGACAATGAAGCTAATGAATTCATTAAGATCATAAGGATCTGACAAGCTTATGTTTTAATCAGCTAATTGACAAGGCATACAATAACACATGGAAATGGTGCAATATGTCTCGAGAAAAAATGGAAAGATGCCAAGCAACGGTGGAACAATGAGGGAACTTTTCAAAGAATGAAATTTATTATAAAATTAATTAGTTAAAAATAATAATAATAATGTTCTCTTAATAATAATTATATTTATACCACCGAGAGTTTTTAAAGTGCTGATCGCTCTTCTTGGGTTTTGAGTTAGAAAATTGGCCCCTGTCTCCCTAAAAGAGCTTCATTATCAGTACCTTATAGATGGTGCAGGTTACGACGATGTGCTCCTAAGTATATATAATTCTTAAAAAAGTCATATACAAACTCCAAGCCAACGACGAGCTGAACACGTTTGGTCCTCAAGTTAGCTACTTTAAATCAATCAAATTATTTGTTATCAAAAATATTTTGATTTCTTATATTTGAAAATTGAAGGTCCAGACTGAAAGTAAAGTGGCTAACTTGTTGATCAAACACATGGAGTTGGTCGCTAAGAACTTCAAGTGATCAACCCACTCATGCTGTGGCCGATGTTTCTCAATTTGTACAGTAAGGTTTAGGTTACAACTATCTATGTTCATTCCTATCTATTCTTTTTTTATTGCTTTACAAAATGGTCTAAAATGAAGGAAATTAATTCATCTGAGTAACATTCACTAATGGCAATTTTAAATTGAACTAAAAATTAAATTGAAGAATGTTTACAGGTGCTGCCTTCATATGCCCAGAATACCGTTATTTAATGAAAGGAATTGAATTGTCAGACAGTGTTAACATGAATCCTCACAAATGGCTTCTGGTTAATTTTGACTGTTCAGTATTTTGGTAAATATAAAATATGTTTAACCGAGTTAAAACACTAACTTAACTGCAATACTTATATTTCAATTTAAGTTAATATTATGCAATTTTATTTATTTCTTTAATTATGAAAGATTATTCTTAATTTATAATTGTTTGTTTCATAGGGCCTAAAGGCTCATTTACAGGGTACTAGTTGTCTTGCGCCAGTACAATATTAGTCATTAACCGTTAATATTTAACCCTTTTTTAACAGTGATGAACTAAATTAAATTATATTGTCCTTCTTAATTCAAATCTAAAATTGAAAAACTAATAAAGATTCCGTACTATTAAATTCACATGTCGGTTTTCTGTAATAAGGGAGAGTTCAGAAAATTGTGTATTTTCGGATTTTTTAAATAAGATTGTGATATAATTGAACGAATGATATTATGTACCTTATGAAGACTAGTTGTACTATGGGAATGTTAAAATAAAAATTCTTGCTATGCGGAAAAAGTGCTGAAGATAACCACAACACTGAGATTTTGAAAACAAATATTACTTACTACCTTTGAGAAGAAATAATGTCATGCAAATTTCAAATTTTATTCACTTTGTCAGTTGCCTTCTAGCGTGGGATTAAACCCACTAAGGGGAAAGATATGGATCATGCCAAGGACCTTGACCCATAAGACGTTGAAAGACAGAATATTCTGGATATGGAAAATATTTTTTCAGACCCTCCAGGTTGAGAGTTGGGCATAGGACCTCCAAAAATCACTAATTCCATCCAAAATACCGTATCACGTTAGGAGCTGTCAGACACAATGTTCGCTAACCTCCTTATATCTCTCAGGGAAAAGTCTACTGTCCGAATGAACCTACTATAGGTTTGACTACTTGGGTAACTTAGTCCACACTAGTGCAGTAATGTAGTTCACCCTATTTGTGCATTTTGTACACTATATTTTTATTATCAAAAAATCGTATTTTCAATGATACCAAACCAAGATTCTCAGGTTCTCGTAGGGAATATTTCAGGAAAATTTCATTAAGCTCGTTGGGGCCGTTCTGGCTTGAATTTTGTAAAAATCCATTGCGAGCCCCCAACACTACAAAATAAAAAAGTAACAAAATCGGTCTGTTAAGAAAGGTTGGGAACGAAAAAGGAAACAACAGCAGTGACTGCGAGTTCATAATATCAAAGTTTGTAGTAACAAGGGTGTTACTTTAGTAGGAACGTTATAGTTAGATGAATGATAAAACAATGAAGATTTTTTGTTGTGCCTTGGTTGATAGGCTGTTGGGTAAGATACGCATTAATGTTTTTTTCAAGTTCAGCTATGGTAGCCTCCAATTACGTATTCCGTTTTTACTAATTGCACCAATGAAATTTACAAATTATAACCTTATATTCATTAATCAAGTAATATCGGAATATTGAGAGATGTGATAAGTTTTGTGCGAGTAAAAAACAGTTAGTTTTATACATTTTAAATAAAGAAAAACAATCCTTGAATTCTAATTATCGTACATAATTAATATCATAAATGAAAAAGGCTATCATTTCATCATTTTTGTGGTGCAAAGATATTCTTAATAACATAATTTTTTTCAGGATAAAAGACAGACGTTATATACAAGAAGCGTTCTCTGTAGATCGAATATATCTTAGAGATAGAGGTGAATGTATTGAAAAATGGGCTCCAGATTTCAGGGTATGTAATTATTTTTTATCAAGATCAGTAAATTAATTATTGTCTTGTACAAATGTATATAGAATTGCTTCAATCTATAAATACCTAATCATGGTATATATTATTTATGAAAACAAATTCGCCTCCAGAATGAGCCCAAATAAATATACTTAAAATGCCCCTCGATAGGTACAATACCTATCAATGGTATACTGAGAGTGCATAGGACACCGTCAAGAATAGGCTTACCAGGTTCCCATTGAGTCCCTTCAGAGCTATACCAGAACGTCTCTACTTGGTCAAGTATTGTTTGAATTTGTTACTTCAACATCCTTCATCTTCCTATTCTTATACCCATAAGCTCTAAGGACTTGTCTAATCCGCTTAAATAAAATATCTATCGTAACCTTTTCCTTAACAATACCTAGGGACGGGTTCCCTCCATTTTTATCATAATGTCAAAAGACTGCCCTTTTGATTACCCCCGTCTATCCTAGCTTCTCCATCTTAGCCTAATTCTTATTTGTATCAAGATCTTCTGATTTTTGGTAGCTGCACAATGTATGCATGTGTGTGTGTGTAAGTTCTCATTAGGCCTCCCGGAGCGCTTGGTTTGTTTAGAGCTAATTAAAGATTTCTATTTGCTTCATTGACTACCGTTATTATTTGTAAAGAACTGTAGTATCCACTTACATCATAAAACAAAAAATCATCCATCAGAAAACAATAAATCATGTGTAACTTGAGTCATTGAGCATGTCATTTATTTAATTGTTACAGAACTGGGAGATATCATTGGGAAGGCGATTCAGAGCATTAAAACTATGGTTCACCCTCAGGCTGTATGGTGTGAGTGGTCTACAGGATTATATTAGGAATCATATTTTACTCGCTAAACATTTTGAATCTCTCGTCAGAAAAGATGCAAGGTTTGAGATAGTTGCTCCAGCATCGATGGGTTTAGTATGCTTCAGAATGAACGTAAGTTCTATACAAATATTACTAATCTCAATATTGTTAGCCCCAAATTTTAATGAGTATTCTTAAAAGGGTGTAATAGTTTAGAAAAATGCCCATCCGGTATAGCTTACTATAAATAGTAAGAAATCACCATAAATGATTTCTAAATCATTTATAGTAATTTCTTACTATTTTTGAGTGCAAATGATGAAAACGTATTAGCAATCATCTGATTCAAGTCCAACAATTGTAGAAGTATATAAAATCGACTGAATTGCCAATGTCTTCTCAATCAATGAACAGCTAAATTGCAATCCTTATTCTCCTAACGCCATATTCCCCGTTTGGTTGGCTTTGTACAAATTAAAGCCTAGTTAAACAGTTTACATTTATTGAGATTATGAATATGACAAACTATACTTTATCAAATTCTATAAAAAAAAAAATTATCAAATCATTTATATCTACCATCAACACCATTTTCGGTTTATCTATTAGTTCTTTAGTCTAATGTTCTAATCGTTCTCCCTAAAACAATGTTGAACGGATTTATATGTTTTACGCTTTACTTTATAGATTTCTTCCAAAACAAAGTCCTCCCAGATGGAATATCCTCCCTTCTGTCAACATGTCCCTCCCTTCCTTCTGAAACTGAGCTGTGTTCGCGAGCACAAACCATTTGGATATTGTCCGCTATTTCTTTCAACCTTTCGATTCCATGATAAGGTATATATTCTTTGTGTAAAGGAACTCACGGAAAAAATTAAAATGAATGTCCACCCTTTGATTTTCTCTGAATTCTTTGGCTTTCAGAACCTACTGATAAAATTTTCTATTAATTTTTATATTTTTTCATAAAACTGTCCATATGATTACCGATATCTGAGGTTATTATTTAACTTGTGGTATAATTGACATATGAAACTGAATTATAAAAATGAGTCAGATTATTGGATACATAAAGCTTAAAGACAATTAATTCTTATAATCAATAAAAACAGAAGATCCGTCAAAAAAGTTTTTTTTTTTAGAGTTAGGAAAAAATGAAAACAATTTTAATTTACGAAGAACTATTATTCATTTTTTTTTAAAATTTCTAGTACCTTTAAGCCGAAAGAGGCTGCAGTAAGCATCCTCCTTCTTGAGGCTAACTATAAAAGAGAACTTCCGGGTCTCCTTGTGTATTGCGGATGACAGATAAGACATATATGTTTATGGTTGCAATCACATCAATAACGAAGCTAGAAGTCTTGATATGATTCAGAGGCCTGAAAATAGTCTAACAAAGCTAAACGCGAAGGTATCTCAGCTCTTATACAGCAGGCAGTCCTGGAAACTTCGTCGTCAGCGAGAGTGAATAACGTGCCAAACCAAGGCGAACTCTACTGTCCCTGACGCGAGTGTTTCAGTTCACAATAGATTCCTTTCAATTTTCGACTGGAAGTAAATTAAGGTCGTCATAATCATATTACAGGAGTATCTTTTTTTGATTTTTAAAGAGTAAATTTATTTGCTCTTTAAAGAAATATAGTTGAGAAAGTTTAATCTCTTCGTTTTGATCAATGAGCTTATCTCTTATTTCATTAAAATGCATATTTAAATTGTCTACAAGAGTATCAAATAAAGAAACGTATTTGTATCATATTTTTTTTAATTTTGACTACTTATTAATTTTAATGTCACTACTACCATTTATGAGTTGCATTTCATTAACAGAAATTTGGTTATTACAATGAAAACATTTTTAATCCAGATTTTCTGTAATTTCAATGTGATGATTAAACTTATAATTTTAAAATTTAAGTTGAAAAATAATGATGGAATTTTCTTGCATTTTAACAAAAGTATCGCTTTCGTTAACCAGTGACTTTAGTTTTAATGATATAGAATTTACTAGACAACTGAACGAAGTAATTTCATCAGCCTCTTGTTCAGATAATTCTGTTTCTCTATTTCGATTTTCTCCTCTCCTCAGGTTCTGTTCGTTTAGTTCCGGGCTTTTTCGACAAATAATGCGGCAAGTTAGGGAATAGTGTAGAGCAAGAGCTTGGTTTTAATTTAGGACGAATAGGTGTAGTGGATTTGCGATTTGAACACGGCGACCAGTTTTTTCTGAGAATCAATTTTAGCCATTGTTGTCTTATTATTCTCTTTCGGGAAATGAAACGTGGTAACATAACCCGGGTTCTTAGAAGAACTGGAATAATTGCTGGTACAATAAAGGACAACATTTACGAGGCATAGTGAATTTTAAATTTCTTTATATTAGAAAGACGAAGAATATAATAGTGCTGTAAAACTAGCTCAACATTGATTGTAACAGAAGAAACAATCGAAAGAGTGAACAGTGAGGAACTAGAATTGACAACTAGTAGAGTAGGGCAGGCCTCTTAACTCTGCTACACCCACCATCACACTCCCGCCTGGTACAGTAGAGTTCACCTAGGCCAAACTTAATTGAGCCACTTTCCGCTCCAGATAATCACACAACGGCTGGACCTTCTGTGGATTCACTGCTATCGGCTAATAAAGGCTCATATTTAGCTAGACCTTCGATAGTCAGTGACATATGAAGAAATCAAATATGAAAGCACAAACAGCCAATAAAACCACGGTAGAGGACCAGAACAATCAGCTAACATCTCAGATTGATACAGTTAGTCTGAGTACAGTCCCAACTAAAATCAATCCAAGAACTTTGTCAGATATTTTATGAGTCTGAAAAAACAAAAAACAGTTTCCTCAGGTAACTCTCCTAGGCAGCCAGGAATGGATTAACGAAGATTGGATATAAATAATACTAAGTACATTCAGTGGTTTGGTTTCGGCTCTTGAAAAGAAAATGTGGGAAGGTTTTCTTTCAGGTGTCATAACACAGGAATAACCCATCTCAAAACAATGAAGCTGATGTGTGAGCCGCAACATGGTATACCCAACAGGTAATAAACTGTGCCTTCCACAGGACATTTGAGATCTTCGAACTACTGTGGACAGAAAGTAGACTGGACATACATTGGGTCTAGATGCTATTGACTCAGCAATGCTCAAGAACAGTATCTCCTATATTTAATATCAGCTTTTGGCCAACTTCAATAAATAGCTTAAATTGGGGATAGTTTCCAAAAAGGTGGATGTTACAGTTATCTACAAGGGAGGGGAACAATAATAAGCAACTAGCTAAGTTTCATTGGCCCATTTGTTTCCTCTTTGTTACATACCAAGCTATCTATAGTAGTAAGATCCACCAAAGGTAGGGAGACCAGTAATGGTCCTCAGTTAGTACACCATGATATAGAGATACGTAATATTACTCCCCTTTCAATAGTGTATGGTGGCCAAACATTCTTCAGCATTTAAATAAGTATCAGGCTCCCTGTGATTGGAAGCTCTCGCCTGGTCATTATGACTTTTACTGCGAGGTAATAAAGCAGAACAATCAAGTCTGGTGAGATAGTTACTAGTATCGATGCAGAAGAGCTATTATCACTTAAGCCCATTTATCTAACCTAATTTTTTGTTTCAACTTAAACAATGTAAAGTTCCATTTACAGAAACAACAAAATACAGATGTCCCCTGAGTGCAGTGAAAAGTAGCTCAAATAAGTAAAAAAAAGTAAAAAACTATTATGAGTCGACTTTTCACCCCACTTTGCAGGGCTTCATTAAGACTAAAAAAAGATACAAAAAACTAAAATAATGTAACAAAGTAAGCGATTAGATACATGAAATAGAATTAAACTAAGAGGGCTAAATATATATTAACCTTATATTTTATATTGGTTTGACATATAAAAACTAATTTGTAATTTAAACTCTATTAAAATAAAAATTGATAGTCTTTTTTAGTCCTGTATATATCATAAAACTTTTTCTAAAAATATTCATTCACAACTTTTCAACATTAATTAATTACTTTATTATTTAATTACAATTAATAATAATAATAAAGGCTTAGCAAACCGTTTCAATGCCGATACAATGAGTCACTCTCAACATATGTATGTCCAATGATGCCCATCCAAACCCAAATGTACTAATCAATCTTGATGCTATCATTTCAATCTTAAATATTTTGAAAGTAATTACTATTACTTTATTCAATAATTTAATTATAACTGTTATGTTTAGGGCCCTAATAAACTGACATCAGACCTTCTGAAAATACTCACAGAGAGCAAAGAAATATTTATGAATCAAGGCAAATTCGGTGAAAAAAATTTCATCCGATATGCAATATGCAGTAGAATAATGTGTGAGGGTGATGTTGATCGAGGTTGGGAAATTATATCATCACATGCGGACATTATATGGCCAAAACATTCCCTGGACTGTTCAGCATTATTAATGGAATCAGCTGCAAAATTTAATCAATGGAATCAAAAGAGAAAAGAGAAAATAATTCCACGATGACAATATGTTTGTTCAATAAATGAAATTTTGTGTAGCTTTATAATTTGTTAGTTAATAAAACATTTATGGAAATAATATTGAAATTTAGTGAATGGAAACGGTTAATGAACTGAGTAATTATAAATATATTTTAAAATGATTGTATTTTTATAATTTCAGTTAAATTTCTAAAATAGTGAGATGTTTCTTTCCATTAATAAAAGAGCATATGTTAACATTAATGTAAAAACCTTATGACAAACTGAAAGGCATGGAATTTCTTCTCAGTAAATGTGAATATATTTTCCTAGTCGAGAAACATTCACTCCATAAAATTAAGGTTGATTTGACTTGAATAGTTCTGCAATTAACTAATGAGGTGAAGTGAAGAATTCTTCTATTAACAACTTTATTTATCCATAATAACGTTTCGAAGCCATTGCCCCAGCATTAGGCATACTATAATTTACAATAACTAATTTCACATTATGCAAACTACATAACAATGAATCAACAACTATGCTATATTATTTATTCTCCTTATTTATTTCACTTTATTTAAAAAAAATTATTACATTCATTCTATTAAGGTTATATTGATAATGTTGCTTGATGACTAATGGATTACACCTTCATGCTAAATATTCCCAACTTCTAATTATTACAGTGATGAAATTTTTATTAAGTTCTTTATTTAACCATTATGACAATTCATCATTATTAAGTTACTATTATATTATCTAGCTGGTTTACTAATTTATTTATGATATCAGTGTAGTGTGCACTTTAATTATTTGTATTAGTTTTAAAATTGATTGCATGTTCTATGTGTATAACCTCTGCCAGTTTCCTATCTTTAGTGTAATTCACTATTTCTAATATTAGTTGGTTTTTAAAATCAAAATTGTGTTTTAGTTTTATGCTGCATCGGGCCAGTGCAGTAGTGTTAATGTTTTTAATTTTTTTGAGGTTTCTCAAATGTAAATCCCTTCACATTTATGACAATTAATCTGATATAATACATTTTGTTAATCAGTTTTTCTATTTTATCTTTCATGTTATTCGGGTAATTACCTAATTTATTGTTATTATAGAATCCTAAATTTAGATTATTGTAGTCATATTTTATGAATGTCATTTTAATTTTATATTAGTCCTAGTAAAAATTAATTTTAAAATATTGATAAATTTAATTTCTACGGTCATTATATTCTATTTTGTCTTGGATATCTACATTATCTGATTGTCTATTATCTTCATTTCTATAAAAATCAGTTATGTAATTAGGTTTTATTATTATTATTAAACACTTTCTATTAATATTTAATAGTATCATTAATTTGATTATTCATTTCCATGAGTTTTTCTATATTACTAATGCTGTTATCATTGGGACTATGGTCCCTAAACATTGTCATGGATAAATAAAAAAAAGTTATTATAGGAAGAATACTTCACCTCACCTCATTAAAGAAATACATTTTATAATTTTGTACCTCTTTACTTATATTCAAAAACAACCAATTTTAGATAACTAGTATTATAGAGTAAGATATCAAGGAGAAAAACGTAACACACCAGTAATTACAGGATTAAATTAAAAATATTTATTATAAAAAGACATTGTTCATGGAACAAAATTACTTCAAGGACAAATAACTTTCTACACTGTTCTTAGAACTACTTCTAAGTAGACATCATTCTTTTTTATCACCATTTATTTTTAACTAAAAAGATAACTTTTATTACAGTTAAAAATCAATGTACAAAATGAACATAAGATCTAGACAATGTTTCTTGATTTTTAAGACCAGAATATTAAAAATTAATTTATTTTATGAATAACTATAATCAGTTCTTCAGAAGATCTATTACAAAAATGAAAGCATACAACATACAATTGAGTCCTTGAAAATCACTGACACGCACAATTAATCTTAAGTAAAATAAAATACACTGAAGTGGAAATACCTCAATATTATATAGGTTATCGTCCATCAACTGAAACAAAAAAAGTTTGATATAATGAAAATAACATTCCTTTGTCAAAAAGATAATTTTTACATTTAAAATAAATCCACAAAAGTAATAAGATATAGACAAGAAATTTTAGTAGACACAGTGAAAATTAATCAAACTGGGTAAATATAATGAAATGATTACAATAAATGAAAATTGATTTAAGGGAAAGCAATAATAAATCAATAAGGAAATTATATAACTACTGCCTAAAAGCAGCATGATTTTCTCTGAATGTGATATTGAAATGCTAGAATGAAGTTCTATTGGTTAAGGGAAAATTCAGAATTTGATCAATACAAGTTTTACAGTAGTAGAACACCAATAGAATATTTTAAGTGATGATTTTCAATAGTTTCTCTGATTCACATTATCTTACAATTAAGAATTGGACTTGATGATAAAGTTGATGAATGAAACTACATGACAGCTTCTGCAATACTTTACGACTAGAGCTAACTAGAATCAGAGGATTACATTTGACTGTCATTCATAAACTTGAGACAAAATAATTTTTAACCTTCTCACAAATATTTATTAAATTACAACAGAAATGTTCTTTGTATCAAATTACAATCATAAGCAAAGGTCAAAAAGAAACAATATACTATAACATTAAAATAACTTGGAGCAGAGGCATCAAATATGTTGCAAATTATACATTCTGATTCAAAATAAAACTTTAAAAAATGAATACGTAATACTTACTATAAGACGAAAGGTCAATCTCATCAGGTAACTCAGTAATATTAACATCAAATCTGTCCTGAACATTATTCAGAACTTTAGCATCTGCCTCGTCACTAGCAAATGTAATTGCCAACCCCTAAAAGTAACAAATTAAAATGTTTAATGGGATAAAAGAATATTACAATTACCACATTTGATACTAATATCATCTAGAGTAAGGATTGTATAGGAGGCAAGATGATTTCAATAGGAAAAGAACTTTTCTTAAAATTGTAATTGTAAAATATTACAAGATAACAATTATGTAAGTAAGAAGAATATTAAGGGTAACCAGAGTTATTTGAAATATTGTATCAATCTTCCTCTCTTTTTGTTAACTCTATTTATTTAACATATTATTTTTATTTGATTTAACTTTGTTACTTTTATTTCCCAAGGGTAGATCATAACATAGTTTTCCTCACTTTTGACATATGAATAACCTTCACTTTCAAAACCTAATACAGTGAAACCCTTTTAACAGATAATTTTACTAGGAGACCACATTCAATCAAGGAACAAATTTAACATATTTGAACCACTCTATTGTGGAACCCAAGTACTTCGAACATGGACACCCATTATATTTCCGATTAGGACAGGACTTTTCACTCATCTATAATGGGCAGAAGTTAAAAAATATGTATGTACAAGCTTACCATTCTAGAATTGAAGTATTGAGCTATTTATCTAGGGAAAACTTACACAGCTAATACTGTTATTTTCAACATACATTAGCACATTTACAAAAATTTACCTACAAATAAAATTAAGTTGATTTTTGTATGAAATATGAAAAATGCCTGCCATAATTTTTTCTTATATTTTTCCAATCCTATGAAATGCCAAGACAAAAAACATGTTAATCTTGTTATTCATCGAGATATTGAGTTCTCTTACTAGGGAAGGAAAGAGGGTTATGCCAAAGGTTTACCAAATTAATCAAGTCAGATTGAAAGGATTGTCGTTTATAAGAAGCTTTGCCACAAAATGAAATCCAACCTCCCTAGACTGAATTAAAATGGTACTAATTATGAATGGAGAGTGCTGAAGCATAGCCTCCACTATCTTAATGTAAATCCCTTTACACTTGCATAAATATTTACCTTAGTTCCGAAACGTCCTGCTCTTGCTACTCTATGGAGATAAGTATCTGAATCTTCTGGCATATCATAATTAAATACAATGTTTACTCTTTCAATATCCATTCCTCTTCCAAACAAATTGGTAGCAACAAGAATCCTCTGCAGAAAGAGTAATATAAATATTTATTAATACAGATAAAAATTGTTAAGAAGAATAAACTTCACAAGGCAATGTAGCATAAATAAATAAAAATAAACTCATAAAGACATTAATTAATTCATCAAACTTAAAGAGCATTCAACTATAGAAAATATGACTTAGTACTATTATCTCAATCTTTAAATTTTAAACATAGATATAGTAATAATAGAATCAAAAGATTTACTTAATTTTGAGATTTTAACTTTATCTAAACAGTTAAGAAGTTTGAACTATATTCCAGGTATATTAAATTTTGCTAGGCCCATAAGATTTGTATTACAATACTATATTTTATACTGCAATAAATTTATGTACTAAAAAGATGTGCTAAAAACCTTTTGAAAGTCTTTGAATTCCTGGTACTTAGCAAGTCTCTCTTCTTGACTCATAGCTCTATGTATAGCTACAGCAGGGAAATTCTGATCACATAACAGTTGAGCCAAAGCCATACATCTCTGAACTGATTTTACAAATATTACAACCTGCAAAATAAGGTTACATTAATTAAAAATATTTACAAATATAAATATTGTTATGTAATTATTAAATTTATATATATTTGATGATACTAGCAGGGAGCACCTCCAGCTCCAGCTCTCCATAACACACCGAGCATAGAATGATCGAGAGTGGGCATGGCGAGAGGAAGAGGTGTAAAGATACCCCCACCCTCTATGTATCTGTCAATTCCACCACACCAACCTTGTTGTCAATGTGCTTACTACCTGATTTTTTGTTGTGTTTATTAGTCTTTGTTGGTATATTGTGTCAAAAATGTTTGATTTGGGTGGAATAATCAGAAAGATTGTGAAGAATCTAATAACAGGTCCCTTTTCACTGGAAAGTTATCAACGATTGAATTATTCATAAAATGCCTATCATTAAATTATTCATTAAAACTCTCCATATCACTGATTTTAGGACATAGAAAGCAATTAAACACAGGCATCAACATTATTATGCCTGTCAAACAATAATAATCATGATGTCGCAGTTTCATTTATTGAATTTGAGAACAGTAAATAAATCTTCACCAAGCTCTAAATTTACTTTACAAACACAAATTAAATTAATAAGTTCTCTTTCATTTTTAATTTGCATACTTTCTGTACATCTAGTTTCAAATCAGTATAACCAGGTGCTTCAATAAGTGAACAGATTTAAAATGAAAGAGAATTTCTTAATTTAGTTTGTAATCTTTACTTTTGTTTTAATTTTGTCGCCTGAAAAACCTTAAATAGAAAAAAATTATAATAAACAAATACAGATATAAACCTAATTGAATTGAATTAAATTCCAGAATCTTTTTCAATAACCTATCAAATGATTCTTAAAAATTGTCACATTCACTCACTGAAAAATGTTTTAAAATTAAATTGATACCAATTCTGTGAAAAGTATCTTAAATTTAAGTTAATACCAATTCTTCCCTGTAGATTACCAAAAGACCCAGTAACCAAAGAAAAATGATATGCATTACTTACGAAAACATTTTTATCAATATAACTTTGATTCATATCTGCAGCAACTTCAGCGAGTATTATTTAACTAATTCCACTAATCTTCAACTTATTAAACACAAATTGGCTCAAGTTCACTCTGAACTATACTGAAATAACATAATTTCTTCAAAAGGGGGAACATATCCAATAAGTGGGCTTATTGGTTGTTTTTGTCAATCCCACCACAGACCAATAGAATAATTCTTATAATGACTATTATTCCTCGACATCGAACCTTTTTGATTTTTTAATGAAATTTAAAAGGGACAACCAATCTATAGAAGAATCCTCATATTGTAGGATTCTTTTAGAGCCTAGAAGACTAAATCTTAGAGACGCATACCGGTCACAGTCTGCTATATAATGTAGAGCAATTTCTAGGGCCTGTCCATAATAGTGACAACTTTCATCACTAACTACTCCACAAAATTTAAGATGTCTGCAATGGCCAGTAAGTACTCCCTTGGTAAAACCACTTAGTGCTAGAAGTAGAGAGTTTAGTTATTAGTATCTTGGCCTGTCTCAGGCTCACTCCTTGCCTGATATCTAACATGTCCCATCAAGACTTCTTTACGCTGAACATCAGGTACTAGCCTATGGTAACACTTTTCATCCTACACAAATTTTACAAACTCGAACTGTCATATCAAGAACAGAGTAGCTACAGGGTCAATGGCATCACAAAAACAACCAATTCCTCTATAAACGTAGATTATTTATATTTTTCTGTCCTTCTTGTCCCATTTAATAACCTCTAATGATACTTGATAGTTTGAAAATTGAATTTTTCTTGTTTATTTTCACCATTCAGATATGGTTAGTCGTTAAACTTCAACAGTATGACCACCAATGTACATAACACTCAGTTTAATAATATAGTTGGAAACTTTGATGTTTTGAGTGTTAAAAGCTATGCATATACAGGATACATGATGAGTGAATGGTATTGCAGAATAATCGAGGAGCCTGCTCGATATCCGGAATCTGAGGACAGCTGCACCTTACTGATCTAACTAGCGGAAACTGCTTGAAGATGCCAGGATTTAGTAAGGGGTTGTCTGGCCGTTTGCAGAACATAATTCAAAATTCTTGATGCATGCATAATAACTGCATACACAAAAATCTCACAGAAATCCCCCCTTCTTGATAGTTCCTAACAACAAGCAAGTTGACTATTTCAAAATCGGTAAGAATTTCTCAAAAACATCAAAATATAATATATAAGAATATGATTCTATTGACACAAACATTGAATCACACAATGATGCTAATGTATTAAACTGATTAAACTTACCTGATTAAACTCTAAGATGTCAAGTAAATCAAATAATTTTTTATTTTTTTCATTTTCTTTGAGTTTAACATAGTGCTGCTGAAGCCCATGTAGGGTTAGCTTAGCTTCATCATCTACATAAACTTCCATGGGCTAAAATCAAAATCAAAATAAGAAACTGATACAATTTATAACTTAAAATACACCATAGGCCCCGTTTAAAAATAAAGATCAAAAAGCACAATTAGTCTCGTAGTCTGTATTTGGTACAACTTCCTTGACTTGTATAATGCTGACATGTTCTTTTGAATTTTTTAACGCCCATAATATAATAGTTCTCCCCATTATGAAACAAAAAGTATTAGTGCTAGTATTCTTTAGTTAGTATACTTGTGTTTAAGAACTAATACTATTAGCCTACATTTTAAACAGGGCCCAGATATAGACTTGATACAAACATAATGAGTGTTTTTAAAAGAGCAACAAAATGAATTAAATAAATAAAAATTATAATTACATTCACCCAGCAAAGTACTTTAGAATAAATAAATTCTATAAATATCCAAAATAAATAACAATTAGTAAAAATGAGTGGTTTAAAATACGAAAAAGAATGAAATGCATACGAAGGAATAAAAAGAAATAATGGTAAAGTTATTTAACAATTTTTGCTTCATACAAAAATTAGGTTGGTGAACAAGAAATATCAGTTTTTCTAAAGGAAAATAAAAGTGATTAACCTTTTAAAATTAAATAGATTTTTAAGTGTGGACAGTCTCCCTTAACCCATTTGCATCACACAGAAAAGTGAAAAAACCGTTCAGTAAAATCACCAAAATTTTTTCAAGAACTCTCTAACTATGCGCTATATTTGGTAATAAATGCATAACTGAAATGTGCACATATATGCGCTCTGGTGATAGTTACAAGGCAAAATGCGGTATATATTCGCTTATGATGCAAATGGGTTAAATAAATAGAACATTCCTTTTTTTCAACTTATTAATTGTCCCTTAAGTTTTGGACCAGTCACGGAAGTGTTAAAAGCAGAAAAATGAAAATATCTAAAAACAAAAACAAAGATGTAGGTTTAATCTAGGAAACAAGGGTCAAAAGAAAAAAATTTCATTATTCTGGACAACTGGATTAATCTGTCCTTCACTGAAAAAAAAAAAAAAAAAAAGACCAAAGATAAATTCAGTTAACATTTCACTGTATGTGTGTCATTAAAATAAAAAAAATATTGAGCTGGCAGTTCAAAAAAAAAAGAAAGGTAAGCAACCACTTTAAGTGAGTGATAATAAAAATGAACAAGGAAGTATCAACATAAATTGCATAATAATTAAATTTTAGGCGTTAAATGGTATCCACTCTGTTATTTTGCTGAGGCTGTTGGCAGAAGACTAGTAAAAACAGCATTTCACAGGCAAGAGAGTTTCCTTGGTACAAAACTTTCTCTAAGGACGAGAAAGAAAGGAAAATGATTTTTGTCTCTTAATGTAAGGCAATCCACAGCGAAGATGATGTTTGCCTATGCATACTGACTGACTTCTCGGGAACATTCCTAATATCAACATATCTATACTATAATATATAAGCTGATTTCATAGCAATAGTTAATATTAAGAAATTTATATAAATAAAATAAAATAGAGAGAAAAGAAAAAATGCACTTATTTTTACTCTACAACAGTAAGTAATTAATTGATATGATAAAAGATGTGAAAAATGTATGCTGGTTAAGAACTGAGTTGGAAAAAAAAAAAAAAAAGGAATTTGTAGGAATTTCTTAACAAATTGAGAACAGTCCTGCCAGCCACTGCACTATAGAAACTTCTAAGCTCCTTTTTTAACACCCCAAAAGATTCATGAAATGTTTTAGGAAACACCTTAAAACCCACCATACAATCCCGATTGATCATCAAACTAACAAATGTTTCGACAATAGGAGGCTTTAGGAGAGCAGCATTTACTGACAATGCAGGGACTAAGGATTTTGTACATAATAGGTACAAGAAACCTTTATAAAGTGAAGTGAGAGAAAAAAAAAACTGATTTAGTGGGGAAAATGTGTCCATAAGGAGGATATAATACAAAAACGATATATTTTTAATTAATCAGATAATTTTTTTTTTAATTATCATTTATTGATAAACATCACTATAATATTAACATTGTAAATACCTTTCCCTATCCTACAAGACAATGAATAGTTTGTACTATACCAAACCAGTAGCTAGAAGTGGAATGAGGAATCAAATAAGGAGTTTATATTTAGTATTTCATAGGAAGACAAGGAAGTTAGGACGAGGAGCCCAAGAATTGGGACTAGGTTTTTGACACTTAGCTGCTATAATTCAAATTTATTTTTACTATCAAAATTGACTCATTTTTATATTAAATAAAACTTGTATAATTTGAAACTAATTTACTTCTATGGCATTAAATGCACATTGACCAGAGCCAGTCGCTGAGTCAAAATGGCAGAAGCTATTCAAAATTAGTGTTTGGACTCTAAAAAAAGAACTATTTTAGACAAATCAAATCGAACAATATAAATAATAATTTTTATGGTACTCTTCAAGCAAACAATAATTAACCTATACATATGATAATGATGTAACTAAGAAATATCCTTAATGATTAACAACTAGCAAATAAATAAAATATATATTGTCAACTCAAAAAATGGAAGTTCAACAAACATTGGAAGAAACAACAGCAATCCTATTTAAATACCAAGGAGCTTCAGTTCAGATCTAGAATAATGATGAATGATTTTTTCTTTTTAATTTCAAAATTACAATCACACACATTTTTTTTTTATTAAGGTCTACCAATAAGTTGTTTGATTTTTATTGCAAGTCTATTAATGAAAGAAACAATATTTACTTTACTAACTTAATTGCAATATAGAAGAAATGAGAACAACAAATAAATAAGTGGCCATGGCGTTAAAAGAAAGAATTAAGTATTCTGTGGACATTTTAAAAGAAAGAAAATATTTTTTATTGAAGACAAGTATTACCTTAAATTATTTAGGAGTTTTTACTCATGGGAGTTTATACTAATGGGAGAGAACCTTGATGAGGACTGAAACTAGATGTTGAATATTTGTAGGGTTTTATTTATTCATTAATTTTAAGTTTTTTGAAAATTAACTAATACAACTTTATTTTTCATTTTGTTAAAAAAAAAAAAAAAAAAGTTAAAGTGGAAAGAAAAATTCACCTAAAGGAAGAGTCAATTGTTTAGAATTGGTTTAGATAAAAGAATCAAATCACCCATTCCTATTGTATGTAATACTGGTCTGGACAGTAAAACGGTTTACATGATACAAGATTCCCTTATTAATAAGGGATTTTCTGAAACACTGCAATGTGAAAAATTGCAAAACGTTGAGAATCTGGAAATGATCAAAGGAATGGTGGCTCAATCTAGCATATGGTCATCACATCATTATTCTTGCCTGGGATGGTTTTGTTGCAGTTCAAATTTCAATATCTGGATCACTGGGGTTATTTAAAAACTAATTGAAATCTTCAAAGTTATAGCTACTTGAGGCAGATCACACAAATCCACCACACAAAAGTCGCTAACGAGGACTGATACTAGAAAGGTTGTCAGGAAACTTTATAATTTAAATTAACACTATGAGTGAATAGCCAATTCCATAATTAGGGAAATAGAAACTCAGAAATTTATAACTTGTTTTCTGAATTTTCAGTCAATATTTTATAAGAGGTATTCAATATTATTAATCATTAAAAACTTGATAAATCCACTGGCATTTTTCAGTAATATCCAGATTATGGCTTGGCTAATTTATCAATCAAACTACCACACTTACCACACCAAGCTTCTGCATCAACCATCATCTCTGTTTTTATTGATTTCGATTTTTGATTATAACTAAAAGTAGAACAAACCTCTATGGCCTCTGAGACATTACAACCAGAACTGTCCCTTGTAGTTTAAAAGAGACTCATAGTTTCGAGGCTGTCTCAGAACATACAATATGCAATGAGAGTATGTTTAGAGGACAACTCCACAACAAATTTACAGTGCAGACTAGGTTTAAGCTGTTAAAGACAGCTCAGCAAAACTAGGAATGACACAATTGTCGGGTTTAATGTTGGGCCACATGGGAAGCTTATTTAATTTACTTGCTTACTTAATTTACTTATTTATTACTATAAACAGCATTAAGTCCCTTATCATAAAAGTAGAAATGAAAATTAACTATGAAAAATGAAAAATAACTATAAATGTTCCAAATTTAGTCAAATTGAAATTTTCATAGATGAAGCCCAAATATTCGCCAAACCTCTGTGTAAATAGAGTAAATATTAGGGGTATTCATGATCTTTGGTTTAACATGTTAAAGCGTGTTAAATGGAAAAACTCATGTTAAATCGAAAAAAATTGCCTTATTTTGCTGTGGTAAAAAGAAATAACATTTAACATGGCTGAGAGTCTGTTACTTGGTCTGTTAAATGGAGAATGACGTCACACAATAGACCAGTTTAAATCGCCACCATTTCTGTTGTGACAGCTCAGTTCTTTCGTGTGTTTGTGGTATTCATATCCCTGTTATTAAACCAGAATGGATAATTTTAATGATAAATTTGAGAAAAAAAAAACAATGTTATTTCATTCTACTATCTGAAAATTTGTAAACCCTTGCCAGATAAAAATCTCACTATATGAACCATGTAATTATTCTTAGGGGACATATG